>NW_024870519.1:116088-117326 GCF_013358625.1 Macadamia integrifolia | reverse complement strand
CTCCCCCCCTTTTTTTTTTTTCTATTTTTCTCTTTATTTCCTTATCTCTCTCCTCTTGCGTAAGAAACCCTTTGGCCAACCTCCTTTGAGTGATGAGTATGAGAGAAAAAATCTTCTAAAATAACAACCTCAACAAAATGGCAGCTAAGAGGTTTGAACTTGAGACTTTCTAATAAGCAAGTGATTTTACACACCATAACTCACCAACTACGCTAGGTAGTTGTTACCAAAAACGAATCTTCAATCACTTAAGGATGTGATCCATCGATCTTTGTTGGAATTTAGAATATTCTTTGTACCTTTGAGACAACTATAAACGGACTGGTTCTGCATCTCGATTAAGTTTTGATCCATTATTCTTTTTTTTGCCCGAAAAAAATAATCACTTGTACGGTTGACCAAACGATTGTATACTTGTAATTGAACACGTCCATCTTGCTCAAAATTTCGTCATCTTCACAACCATAAAAAGAAATAGGACCTCTTTATGTGTAAAATTGGAGATATAACACCCTATAATCCTTAAGGCCTTGAAAATATAAAACCTGCAAAAAGAGAGTAAAACTCAAGGTAGCTCCATTCTAAATATGTAAAATGCATATTTTACTACCCTAAATTTTCACACATAAATGTGTTCATCACAATGCCTTACCAATTGTCTTCCCACCTAATCTTTCCTCATCCATCGCCATATCCCTGTCAACCATTCATGTTGTCTTTGCCCCCATGATTCTAAAGATATCTCACATCTCTTCCTCTCATGTCCCTTCTCCTCCCTATTTTGGAAATCTGTCATTTCCAAATGTTGGCCTTCTCGCAGATCTATCCTCCCTTTCCATCGGGAATGTATTTGAATTGACATGACCTTCTTTGGCCCCTCCATTCGTGACATTATCGGCAAGTTGACTTTTTGTGCTACCATCAACCACCTCTGGATGAAAAAAAAAATCCGTAGATGGACCTCTAAGTCTAATCTCCGGACCAGATTTGGAAAGATGTCTATTTTGAGGTGTCTTTTAAAGCTCATTCCCTTTCCCCTGCCCAGTTTCCTCCTCTCACTGGAACATTCATATCAGCTTTTATTGGTTTCCCACCACCCCCACCCCACCCCACCCCGCCCCGCCGGCCGTATTGTTCCCCCCTTTTTGTAGCTAGGTCTGACCATTGCTTTGGTCTTGGTTTTTGGTTCGTTTTGTTGGGCTTTGTGTAGGCTCTATGTTGGCTTTTGCCTCTCCCCC
>NW_024870519.1:106229-116003 GCF_013358625.1 Macadamia integrifolia | reverse complement strand
AAAAAAAAAAAAAAAATCTTTGCAAATGAACTCAGGAAGTGGTTGGAAAGACTCTTCTTTTTGCACGTCTATCACTAATCCATCATAAAACAACAGAACAAACTATATGCATATGGTTGGAAAGACACTTCTCAGAAGCGTTCTTTATGCATATTCAAACCGACTCCTGATGTTTTCTTATTTCATTTATAAATTTTTTTCTTCACCAAGGCTTGAAAATGCCCCTTCTTTTATTATCCTGCAACCAGGTGGAGAACAAATACTTAAGTAAAGAGCTGTTCTAAGTCGTTCAAAAGATAGTGATCATCCTTCGGTTTTGGAGAACTCCACAGATGAATCACAAGATGACATCATTGAAGCAGGTTCTGCATACCACTGGTTCTCTCCACGGGTAAGAAAGCGTGCCTCTGCAATTGTTGGAATAACGAAAATAGAAATTTATTTTGAGGGGGTGATGCTGTTAGACAGAAAATGCTAAAAAATGTAGACATATGTCAAGCATTTTTTCCTTCTTTATTCTATTTTAAAGACTGCTTTCATATGTTGCAGAATGTTCAAACAAGCTATGAGGGACATTAATCTTTTGACAGAGTTGAGAACCTGAAACTAGGGTATTATCCAATTTAGGGATTGCAATATGGTGGTTTCACCTCACCTATACCAGAACTAATCCTACCAACCTGCACCAAGAAATAATATGGGGCCAGTAATTTCACAAGGTAATAGAGGCAGGACCTCCAATGGTGAGGTGATGTGAGGTGGGTCAGGTACCAGGATTTTTCCAGATTAAAATACCATAACCCCCCACCCTCTCTCTCTCTCTCTCTCTCCCTCCCTCCCTCCCCGCTATAGAAGGGTCATACCATTACCAAACCATACAGTGCAGGATAACATGCCTCATTACCATCCCTATCCCAGTCAACTTCTATGATACTCTAAATGAAGGTCCCTCAAATAAACTTTGAAGGCATCCATTCCTTTGGAAATAGACATTTAATCATATCCAACAAACACAAGATTTACATTCTCCTACATCAACTCCTCTTCCACAACTACAGCATTTTCTTTCTCACATATATGCATATTAAAAGAGAGAGAGAGAGAGAGAGAGAGAGAGAGTTTTATATATCTTCTATTAGCTTCCGTTCCATGGACTTTCCTGATTTTGGTTTCAACATATATGTAACCAAACGAAGGGACATGTTTGGAAGGAGGGTTGCTCCTCTTCCTCACCTTACAACAAGTTCTGAGGAACCTATTGATGGAGATTTCAATCAGAATGATCATCACTACAGAAATTCTAGGGGCTTTCTCTGTATGATTAAATTAGGAGATTAAAGCAGAAAGTAATATCACAGAATCCCTTCCCAAAGTGTACCTCTCCCAAACGACAACTAAGTTTAACTCAGCGAAAAAATGACTCAAGAAATCTCAGATCAAGAGCTTCCTGATGAAACTATGAAGATGCCTTGTAATTCTATAAACTCTATGAAATGGACTTTTTTATTATTTCATAGACGCGAAAGTTTACCTGATAAAAACACATCCTGGTATTCATCATCGTCATATAAAAACTGAGGGGGATCTGGAGATCCAATTCCAACAATGGTGCTTCCGCTGCATCAAAATATTGAGAACCATAAATAAATGGGGATGTTTGTAAAGAAAAGTAATAGAGCACCGTGCAGGATTTAGAATTATGAATGAGCTTTCTACTTTTTTTGACAAAAGTTATGGATCACCCAGGTGGGTAATTTTTCGAAATAACAGCTGACACCTACTTCCAAGATGATGCTGGAAAAATACAACAGTTGGATAGACATGTAATGACCATGTGTCAAATTTCAGCCTCTTCTTTTTTTGGTAAAAAAATTTCAGCCTCTAATGCAATCATTTACTCTCGATGTAATGGTATATACCACTCTGAAGGTCCATGCAGCACCTTGTGGTCCTATGCACAGTGCAACCTCTTTTTAGTCCTGGATTTTTTTAGTGGTTAGTTTTGCCACCTGGCCAACTTGGATTGAGCTGGACATGTGGGCAGGGGACCTTGGGGTCAACTTGTCCACAAAATTTTCGACAAGTTGAAACTTTGAAGTCTTTTTAAAATCAGTAAGTTCTAAGATATAGGCCAGAGTCAAACAGAATATATAGAGTGCAATTTTAGAATAAATAGGAGTTGGCACACAAGAATGCAGTTAAAATTGGTGACTAAAAGACACCCAAAAGAACCATTTCATTTTTATTTATTTGAATAGGATGAGAGAATGAAGGTAGTTTTTAAACCAGTCATAGGGATCAGTGAAAAGGTTTAAGATTGACATAACAGCGGTAAGTGGATCAATCAAGTCTATTATATACAGCAAATATAAGTTGTATGTACATATGCAACCATAGACATGATATACACCCAAACATTTCTCCAGATATACATACACAACCTAATTCCACAGGCCTTTTCATTTTTCTGTGTTCTCCTTTACCCTATTCTTGTCTAACCAGCAATTATACCCCCTGCCACCTCTATCTTCTTTGCACATTTTCCTTTTCTTTTTTACCTTTCTAGATATCCCTAAAGAAGAACTACATCTCAAGCCAATTTTAACGCAGATTTCTGCAGAAGACACGAGAGATAATAGATAAGAAACAAAGTACTTTCAATTTTCTCAAATGAACTTGACACGTGATCGATAAAGCAGGGTTCTTAGACCATCAACTCAGAGCTTAGGCACTAATAGGAATTCTCTAAGGTGAGAAAAAAAAAAAATCGTCTCGCTCTTCCCAGTCTGTCTTGCTCTTTTATCAATTTTTCAGATCAGAACATTTAAATTCTACCATAATACCATTTTCTTTCAGAGGTGTAAGTTTGGCCTTGATGGCCCGAACACACCCTGAGTGATGCAGATACGGCTGCCCTTTCTTGGTTGGACCAGCATGACCGGCTTTGGAAGCCAAGAGCCAAGAAGAACCGGTCCAGCCCAGGGTTTTGGTCCAACAAGGGTTGGAAATAAAATTAGTAGTTTACTTAATATTTTATTTCATGCTTTTAGTTTCCAGACTTGAACGTAGGAGTAGGATTTATTTCCTTGCTTTCGTTTCCTTTTATAGTTGTTTCCTAGTTTAGGCTAGTTTCCATTCCAGTTACGTTTCTAATTTCATGTTCCTATTTTCCTATATATTAGTTATAATCGATTGAAGTTTTAGAGAGCAATTTGATTATTGAATGAACGTGTTAGTGTGATCCTCCTTTTCCCCCTCTCTACTCTGATTTCCCCTCCCTTCCCTAAGAGTTCTCCATCACTGAGCTAGAATATTGGCCTGGGCTAAGATTTCTACCACTGAGTTAGGGGCCCACGTTGAGTCAGTGACGGCATCACTTAATAAATAACAATAATCTTTTATGCTTTTATGCAGCTGAATGGCGGGTGCAATATGGAAGAGACTCACCCAACCTGTCCAAGGTAGGAATTAAAGCGCAATTGGAGTACTTTCAACCTCATACACTCCAAGAGACGGAACCAATTGGGCTAAGTGGATGGACCTGGTGTATGTGCATTATAATATGAGATTAAAAGAAGAGCAAATACGCCTTGCATGGAGGATGATAATAGCCCAATAGAGCTTGCCAATATCTTCCAAATGGATGACAATGAAGAAATCCCCTTTATGGGTGGGTTAGAAATTGAGGTGAGCCATTTTTAGAGGAGCCTGGAGGTCAGCCCAACAGTCATATTGCTCCACAAATGGATGTTATCATCGATGAGTTTTGAGATGGAAGAATGTAGAGTTCACTTATAGACACCCCATCCATTTGAGCCCCACACTGATACTAGAAATGATGAGGAAGAGCAATTGTTGCCTTCATCATCTTCCACTCTGTCTGCTTGACTTAACCCAACGCCATGATGATGATGATGATGAGATGGTGGTGGTGGTGGTGGTGGTGGTGATAGTGGGTATTATGGCGGTGACAGATTAGTTGCCCTGCGAGAAGGACTAGATGCATTGGGACCCGGACCCACAACTGGAACCAACCATATTCACAAGGGAGACTCAGTTCACCCATGCCACACAAGGTAAGAATTAGGGTTCACAACAATAAAAAGGCTACACTTGAGGACCACACTGGAAATTCAAACCTAATGGGGAGGCAGCTGGGATGGGCATAGGCATGGATATATCAAGCTTGTCTGGCACAATGGAAGCCAAGAGTATGGGAGAGTGCAGAGGATCTAGGCAAAGGCGTGCACCAGAATTCATAGACTCGATCCTTAGTCCAGCTATCACGGTGATAGTGGCTTTGAGAGTGTTAGATCAGCATCGCATAATGGGTATCCACCGTATGGGGTATATGCCAGTGGACCATCCTTCGAGAGCACCAATTCATTTGGATATGGTGGATCATCTACTTCATTTGGACAAAAGGGTGGTTTAGGTGGGGGGTCTTTTGTCGATAGCATCTTTGGGTATCCATCCAAACCATTTATGCCACCTCCACATCCTTTCAGTCTGAGTGAGCCCTTCCCTAGGTTGGGATACCTGGAAAATGTTGATGATGAGTCCTATAGATGGGCAGTGGACTACCAAAACAATTGGGCCCAAAAAACAGGTCATGAGACACATATGTGTTGCATTCAGAGGAGCCGCTAAGACATTGTAGTGGTATGTAGCTCATGGACTGGAAACGTCTAGACACTCTGCCTGGAATTGAGTGGAGAGAGATATATTCCTATCATGTAACATTATTGTTTCTTTTGCATATCGACAATATGTTATGTTTGTTTTAATCATGTATTTTTATTTCTAGCATATAACTTGTTTATGTATACCTAGCCACTTAGGCGTGTACAACTTCACTCAATGTACAGTAGCAAACTTGGGTCAACATCATAAGTATCATTTTAGGTGTTTTTAATGGAATAGGTTAGAAATGTCGAAAATATGTCGTACACAAAAAATCAGACAAAAAAAAAAACAATTCAGGGATCGAATCCTATTGCTGGAATATTTTCTAGGTTTCCACAAAATTTTGGAAATTAACAAAAATCTCTTAGTCCAAACATGAAATTTTGAACCTTGCAACCAACAATAGTGCTCATGTGTCCTTGTGGAACTCCCGTATGGCCTTAATACTTTTTGGAAATACCGATTGCGTCCCTAAACTTCAGGAGGTCATAAGTAAGCCCTTTTAAGTCCGAATTTGTTGATTCAAGTTGTTGAGTCCAGAAAAACAAGGAGTCCATCTTGGTGGAGTTTTGGGGAGCTCAAGAGGTGGTCTTGCCTAGGTTTTTCAAGAAAAACCGGTTGATGGGGCCATTGTGGTACATTGAAGCCTTTCATCTACCATTCTTGGGTGCAATGAAGGCATGATGAAGCTCCAATAAGTTTAGTGACCTCCATTGACAAAAAGAAAAGGCTCTTTAAGAAAAGAAAGGAAGAAGCACATGTGAGTGCTTGGAACACATTGAAGATGTTAGTTCAATAGAATACGCATGCATATCTTAGCGAATAAACTGATAAGCCATATGCAGAACATATAACAAATCCCAATCAGTATCTCTCCATAAGTTTCAGTTGAGAAACCGAAGGTTTTAGAATGATTTGACTTGTTCGTAATGACAGAGGTCATTCTTATTTATAAGAAGAGGTTACAACCAAATAGGAAAGTAGGGTATCGCTGACTAAGCGTCCCTATCTACAACTAATACAATAAATAGTAAAAGACCAAGGTAAAAGTATCTACAACCATCTCAACACTCCCCCATCAAGTTGGTGCAAATATATCGTGCATCCCCAACTTGGAGACAAGAGGATGAAATGCCGTACCGAGAACAACCTTGGTAAGCACATCAGCTAACTGATATTCATAACTAATAAAGGGTATGCAAATTATCCCTTGTTCAAGCTTCTCTTTGATGAAGTGCCTATCAATCTCAAAATGCTTCGTTCTATAATGCTAGACAGTATTACAATCCTAGATACCTATAAGCAAACCAGAGAGAGAGAGAGAGAGAGAGAAGACCGAAAGACTCCCAAAAGGAGTAAACTGCGACCTGTCCAGAATGGATAGTTCACAGGTTAGTTATTGTTTTATATATTAAACACAAAATAAAAAGGAGTACAAAAATACAAAAATACCCCCACAACTGTACAGAAGAACCCTAACACAATAACCAGAACCGATAGGATAGAAAATCCCCTATTGGTTTGGGAATTAGCACTAATCCCGATACTCAACACTCCCCCTCAAGCTGGAGCATACACATCACTCATGCTCAGCTTGGTACAACCATTACGAAAACCAGGAGCAATAAGAGACTTGGTAAACATATCAGCCAACTAATCAGATGAATGAACAAAAGGGGTCTCAATCAACTTCAGAACAGCATCATGAACGACGTGGCAGTCCACCTCAATATGCTTGGTTCTCTCGTGGAAGACCGGATTACTAGCAATGTACACCGCAGCTTGGTTGTCACAGTACATCTTCATAGGCTTGGTCACTGGAAATCCCAATTCCAAGAAAGACCGGAGCCACATCAACTCAGCAATGGTATGAGTCATAGCTCTATATTCTGCTTCGGCACTAGATCGGGCAATGGTAGTCTACTTCTTGCTACGCCATGTAACCAGATTACCTCCAACAAATGTACAATAACCCGTAGTAGATCTCCGATCGCTAGCAAAGCCGGCCCAATCAGCATCAGAGTAGCCAACTAGTTCCATATGCCGGTTAGGACGATAGATCAACCCTTTTCCAGGAGCACCCTTTATGTAGCGAAGAACACGGACAGCAGCATCCCAATGAGCTTTTTGAGGAGACTGCATGAACTGACTGAGGACTCCAACAGTATAGGAGATGTCAGGACAAGTCACAGTAAGATAAATTAACTTGCCAATCAAACTCTTGTACTGATGCACATCCTGGAGAGGTTCGCCATCATTAACACCAAACTTTTGGTGAGGATCCATAGAGATATCAATAGGTCTGGATGCAAGCATACCAGTATCAGATAAAAGATCCAACACATATTTCCTTTGAGGCAGACTGATCCCTTTCTTCCATCGGATCACCTCAATCCCAAGAAAATAGTGAAGTTGGCCCAGGTCCTTGGTCTAAAAGTGTTGCTATAGATAAGTTTTCACTTCGGAAATTCCTACCTCATCATTACTAGTAAGAATAATATCAACATAAACTACCAAGACAACCAAATTATCACCTCTATGACGAACAAAGACAAAATGATCAAAATAACAATGAGGAAATCCAAAAGTAACTATGATAGCACTAAACTTGTTAATTCATGCCCGAGGGGGCTGTTTAAGTCCATAGATAGCCTTGTGTAAGCGACACACACGACCTTTATGCCCCCCTGAGCGATATAACCAGGAGGTTACTCCATATACACCTCTTCTTGTAGATCACCATACAAGAAGGCATTCTTGATGTCCAACTGAAACAAGGGCCAATCAAAGTCGACAACAAGAGAAATAAGTAAACGAACATAGTTCAGTCTAGCAACCGGGGAGGTCTCAAAGTAATCAACTCCATATGTCTGAGTATACCCCTTGGCAACCAGACGAGCTTTCAACTGCTCAACAGAGCCATCAGAGTGGTACTTAACAATGCACACCCAGCAACACTTCACCAAATCCTTGTCAGGAGGTAAATCTACCAGACTCCAGGTACCACGACTCAAGAGAGCATCAATTTCTACATCTATGGCAGCTTTCCATCCAAGAATACGTATGACATCATTATAGGTGCGGGGAATGGGATTAGTAGAAAGAGATAGGGCAAGACCATGGAAGAGAGAAGGAAGATGAGACAAGGAAACAAAGTTATCAAAAGGATATACAACCATAGGTTTTTTAGTGCAAGAATGTGTACCTTTCCTTTGAGCAATTGGTAAGTCATCAGGCGAAGGAGGAGGAGCTTCACCAGAGGAAGGCGGCAGGGGAGGAAGTGAATCAATTGGAGTATTGGTTTCTCCACTTGGTTGTCCAACCTTCTTCCTGCGTTGATAAACCTGTAGGGGAAGTGAGTCACTGGCACTAGGAACATCAGGGAAGGGTATGAGAGAGGAAATGGGTGGAGGAGATGGAGAAGACCCCTCCATACCAGACTGGGACACCTGAGGAGAAAAAAATGATATGCCCTCAAAGAAAGTCACATCGGCACTAACAAATTTACTGTGAGTAATAGGGTCATAGCACTTGTACCCTTTCTGAGTACGTGAATAACAAAAAAAAAATGCACTTAGTAGACCTAGGAGATAGTTTATCTACTTACACATGCAAATTATAAACAAAGCACACACACCCAAAGACTCAAGGAGGAACAATAAAACTCGGCAAAGTAGGGAACAAAATAGAAAAAAGAGACCTTTCTCAGAGAACTAAAGATGGCATGCGATTAATCAAGTGACATGCAGTCAAAACCCCATCACACCAAAAAATTCTTAGAAACATGCATATGAATTACAATAGCTTGAGCTACCTCGAGAAGATGCCGGTTCTTGCGCTCTGCTACCCCATTTTTCTGCGGGGTATAGGCGCAACTAGTTTGGTGTATAATCCCACGGTTGGCATAAAAATCAGAAATATCATTTTAAGCATATTCTAGAGCATTATCAGAACGAAAAATCTTAATTAAAATACCAAACTGAGTTTTTATTTCATTATAGAATTGTTGAAACACAGATAAAAATTCAGATCTGTCCTTTAACATGTAAATCCATGTAAGGCGAAAATGATCATCCACAAAGGTCACAAAATAGCGAAAACCAAATCTATTACTAACTCTGCAAGGACCCCATACATCAGAATGGACTAAATAAAATAAAGACGGACTACGAAACACAGAGCGAGATGGGAAGGACACACGATGATGTTTACCCAACTCACATGCCTCGCATTCTAACCTTAGAACAGACATAAAATTAGGAAATAAAAGTTTTAACCTAGACAAAGATAGATGTCCTAAACGACAGTGCCATTGGAAAGGGGTCACATCGACAGTATCAGCAGCAAAAGAAGTAGGAGAGTCACAATTAAGATAATATAAACCATCCTTTTCACACCCTCCACCAATCGTCTTCCTCGTGTGAAGATCCTAAAAAAAACAGTAAGAGGGAAAGAAGGTCACTGAGCAATTTAAAGAACTAGTTAGCTAGCTCACAAAAAGAAGACTTAATGGAAATTATGGAATATGTAACACAGAAGATAAATTCAGAAAGGGGGTAGGAGAGATAGTACCATGGCCTAGACCCTGTGTGGAAGCATTGTTGGCTAGAATAACAGATGTAGAACTGGTACTAGAGGAAAATGTCTTAAAAAGTGATGACTTACCAATCATATGAGCAAAAGCAACTGAATCAATGATCCAGGGGATAGATGCAATGGTAAGAAGGGCTGAGGTACCTGCATGAGCTAAGGTGACAGCAGATGTAGACCCATAATTGGATGTATTAGAGGATGCCTCAAGAGTGTGCAAGCGCCGGAGCAACTGATTGATGTCATCGCGCAGACTAGTAGATGAATCTCCTGAAGGTCTCGGTTTAGCATTAACGGAAAACACTATATCAGTACCATCATCTGACACTACATGATTGGCTATCTAGGTTGCCCACTCTGGCCTGCCATGCTTTGCCTAGCAAGTCTCTATAGTATGGTTGGGCTTAGCTCCATGAAACAATATGTTACTGCTAAAACATGGAAGAATTGAAATCTTAGATCAAAACACTATGTATGGATGGTATGAACTACCTAAAC
>NW_024870519.1:65099-106209 GCF_013358625.1 Macadamia integrifolia | reverse complement strand
AAGAATTCTTGAACGGTGAACAACCAGAGCCTATTACTCACTACATCCAAAAATTTCCATTAATGAAACATGTAAATCCATTGAAAAATCAAAAATACGCATGTCCGATGAAATGGTTGTTCTCACAATAAGTGCACTGGCGGGCTGCACAATCAGAAGGCTGTCCACTAGAACCTCGACCAGCCGATCCACGACCCCCCATGACCACGACCACGTCCATGTCCACGTCCATGTCCACGGTTGGCAAGGAAGGCAGAATTATCTTTGGAAGACTGATCAGATTTAGTTGATGAAGTGATACGCTATAGTCACGAATAAGTGTCATTCAAAGTAGGAACAATATTGCCTGTAAGAAAATGGCCTTTACTGCCTTCAAATCATTATTCAAACCAGTCAAAAAAGAAACGAAAAACTCATTCCGCTAAGCCTTCAATTTGTCAATGTCTGCGGTCAAGGGCTGGATAACTTTAAGTTCTTCAACCATTCCCCTGAAAGTATTATAATACTCTGAAAGAGATCTGTCGGACTGGCAAAACTGGAACAGCTTCTCATAAATATCATAAATATGGGTCATGTTCTTTTCTTGAGAGTAAGTTTCCTTCAAATCGTCCCATACTCCCTTTGCAGTAGAGTGAAACATGACATTGGCAGCGACATTTGGTTCCATACTATTCCACGACCAGATTAAAATCGAAGCATTCTCATTCATCCATTCATCATAACCCTTGTCAGATGAGGAAGGAAAATCAGAAGTAGTATACTTAAGTTTATCTTTGGACATTGACATTGTCCGAGGCAGATGCAGTAGTCACAGAGGTAGTAGTCTTGGTCTCAAGCATGAGAACCAAAAATAAAGTAGACAGCCGCAAAACTACCAAAAAAAAAAAAAAAAAAAAAAAAAAACAACAAATCACACCTGAACCACAGCGACTGGCGCTAGAGCCCTTGCAGGAATTAATTAGGTCAAAGGAGATGGCTGCGGTGGATATCTGGCTTTCACCCAGGAGACCCGGGTTTGATAAAAAAAGATGGCTGTGATCCAAGGTCTTTAAATCTTCAGCATAGTACCAATAGAGCACGATCCATACACCAAATAAATCACTCCATGTGATTTAATACATAGTAGAGGTAGCAATAGGTGGCTGCACACCAGAAGATTTTAGCACAAAAATGAGATCAGCAGGGAGTGTTTTGAAAAGCTTGATTTGATTACAGAGGCTCTAATACCATGTTACAATCCCAGATACCTGTAAACAAACTAGAGAAAAGAGAAAAGAAGAGAAGAAGAGAAGAAGAGAGAAAAAACCAAAAGACTCCCAAAAGGAGTAACCTGCGATCTCTCCAGAATGGATAGTTCGTTGGTTAGTTCCTATTTTATATATTAAAATACAAAATAAAAAGTACAAAAATACAAAAATACCCCCACAACTGTACGGCAGAACCCTAACACAATAACTAGAACCGATAGGATAGAAAAGCCCCTATCGGTCCGGGAATTAGCACTAAAACCCTATCGGGATTAACGCTAAACTCAACAAACAGGATGTGAGCTATATGGATGGCTAACTTCTTGTCACAATACAGCCACATAGGGTCTTCAAAAGCAACACTTAGATCACACAAAAGACTCTTAAGCCACATCAGTTCACAAATCCCCTAGGCCATGGCACGATACTCAGCTTCTACTCTAGAACGAGAAACAACATAATATTTCTTACTACGCCAAGTGACGAGATTGCACCCAAGAAAGGAACAATATCCAGGCGTAGATCACTGATCGTCCACAAATCCAGGCCAGTCAACATTAGTGAAAACTTCTACCTTCAAGTGCCCCTTTTTGGAGGAGAAAACCTTTTCCCAGGATCAGACTTTAAATATCTCAAGATGCGATACACAACGTCAAGATGAGATGTCCGGGGACCATGGAGGAAGTGACTAACAATCCCTACAACATAGGCAATATAAGGCATAGTGTGGGACAAATAGATCAGTTGGCAAACAAGTCTCTGATACTATTCTTTATCAATCTCACCCTATGAGCTGCTGAGTTGATGGATGACTTCCATGGAAGCATCTACAGGCTTACAACCAAGCATACCAGTCTCACTAAGGAATTCTAACACATACTTCTACTAGGATATGAAGATACCCTCATCGGACCTTGCAACTTCGATCTTAAGGAAATACAAAGTGGCCCCAAATCTTTAGTTTCAAGCTCTGCTGCTAATAGGGCTTTGAGATTAAAAATCTCCTCAGCATTGTTCCCAGTACTTACTAAATCATCAACATTGACGGTTAGAGTAGTAATCTGGTTAACTTCTTGATTTATGAATAGGGTATGATCTGCTTGACTTTGTTCGTACCCAAAGCCTTTCATGGATCTCATGAACCTACCAAACCATGGTTTAGGAGACTGCTCTTCTTCAACTTACAAACAATGACCAAGAGTGGATGAAGATGCAAACCCAGGAGGAACATCTATATAGATTTCCTCTTCAAGGTCCCCATTGAGAAACGAGTTCTTAACATCTAACTGTTAGAGATTCCATCCCAAATTGGCAGCAATGGATCGTATTGCCCTAACAGAGTTTATCTTTGCAACAGGTGCAAACATTTCTTGGTAATCAATCCCATAGGTTTGGATGAAACCTTTAGCTATCAAGCATGCCTTGTCCCTCTAAGAAAAAAGTCACATCTGCCCTTTGCTTGACCATAAAGATCCATTTGCACCCAACCAACTTCTTCCCTTGAGGAGGAATGACAAGTTCCCAGGTACCATTTTTGTCTAATGCCGACATTTCCTCAACCATAGCAGCTTTCCACTTCAGATTATGATGGCTTCTTTCCAACCCTATGGAACAAAGACAGAAGACAACAAAGCAACAAAGGCCTTATAGGAGGAGATAGTGACACATGAGAAACAAAATGGGAAATAGGTTATTGGATACAAGAACGAACTCCCTTGCTAACAACAATAGGAAGACCATCCGCTAAGGGAGCAATAGTTACAATATCAAGAAAGGGAGGCTTTGAGGGAGCATTAGGATTATCAGAGACAATATCAAGTATGGGAGATAGTATTACCTGATACTGGCGGATCCGATGGAGGTGCTTCAGATGGGGTACGGTTGGTCGCTAATGGTGTCTTTTTCCTTGAATCTTTAAGTGCAAGTGATCACATCTCTTACAAGTTGATTTGGCTGAACTAGTGGCTCCCCCTGAATAGGAGACATCAATAACTAAAGAAAGCTCTTCCTCAAGATTCTCCCCTTGAAGAGGTGATGCAAAATATGCCTCGGACATGAAAAGTGACATCCATGGTGACATACATGGGGTGAGTAGGAGGGAGATAACACTTAATACCCATTTTGAGAGGTCAAATATCCAAGAAAGACACACCACAGGGAACGAGGAACAAGTTTGGAGCAAGAGGTAGAGGATTTATGGGCAAAGCAAACACACCCAAAGACCCGGAGAGGGAGACTTAGAGGCTTGAAATTAAGCACACTAGAAGGGACCCGGTTAATAAGGTGGGTAACAGTGAGAACGGAATCACCCCAGATGCATTTGGGAGCACCAGTAGCAAACATGAGTGCCCTAGTGACATCAAGGAGATGACGGTTCTTGTGCTCAGGAATCTCATTTTGTTCAGGTGTCCGAACACAAGAGGTCTGGAAGAGAATGCTATGAGAGTCAATGTATTTCTTAAAGGTGCCAGCTATATACTTCGTGCCATTATCACTACGAAGGACCCAAATAGTGGCCTTGAAATTGTGTTCGAATCATGGCATGGAAAGACTGAAAACAAGAGAAGGCCTCATACTTACTATGCAAGAGATACGTCCACATAAGATGAGTACAATTATCAGTATTAGTAATAAAACAACAAAAGCCATTCCTATCAATTGTCCTGGAAGGACCCCACAAATCAAAATGAATAATTGAAAATGGAACATTACTTTTATCATCAGTAGGGGGATAAGATTTCTGTTTATGTTTAGCAAACTCACATACATCACACTTAAGTTATTCCAAACCACAATGTTTAACTAATAGCAAGAAGAAAAGGGACACATGCCTTTAGGGTTTTTTTCTTGCGATGATAGGAGAGAGAGGAGAAAGGGGCTCTGAGGCAGGGGCTAGGGTTTTAGGCAATGGCCATCCCCTTGAACATGGAAGACAATCTCTGATCATAGATTATCTGCATCCATGCTCTATGCTTTCTCTAGGAATAGACGAGGCTTTGGGGACTATAGCGCCTCCCCAATCTATTGAGGCCATCGATATTGCAGCGGTTCCCCAATCTCTTGAAGCTATAAGGATTGTAGCAGCTCCCCAATCCGCTAGGCATGCTGATCCACCAATTGATTGTCTAGGCCAAAAAAAATTTTATGTAAAGGTAGTGAGTAGCGCCTTGCGGGAGGTAGATGATTTACCAAAGCCGATCTATGCTGGTAATTCAACGAAGGTGATTATACCTTAAGAGGCTTATGAACAACGTCTTGATAGGTACTGTCTTATTCTTATGGGAAGATTAAATTTCCGGCATACTTCGCTAGATGAGATAAAGAGGGAGTCATAGAACTTGAAAGGCAAAAGTCATGGTGCCTATGGGGAAAGGGTTCACAATCTTTCAGTTTGACATTAAAGGGGGCATGGTAGCAATATGGCATAGAGGCTCTATCAAACTAGGAGGCCAATTTGTGAAATTTCAGAGATGGAGATCTGATTTCAACATCCATGAGAAGCAGGCAAATATAAACTGGGTATGGTCAGATTCCCTGATCTTCCATTGGAATACTAGCATGAGAAGGTGTTGCTGGCGATGGAAAAGGCGAAAGGGAGACCTAGTGCACTTGACCGGCAAACAAAAAACGTGCTGATATGACCTTTACATTGCTAACACCTTCGCTGAGAGAGAAGAGCACCTGATCACCTGCCAGATTGACTTCTTCCTTACTAGAAGGTCTGACAAAGTACAGTGTAAGGATTGTAAGTTTATACCTGGAGAGGGCTTAACAACACAACATAGACTACTTATCTTGCCGAAATGTAAGTCTAACAGAGCTATTTGCCCAATGGTAAGGTGGTGGAGATTGAAAGGTAATTTAGCTGGGTCTTTTACAGATAAAGTGGTGAAACATGGGAAGTGAGAGTTTGAAGGAGGCACCAACTCAATGTGGACTTATATGGCAGATTGCATTAAAAAGGTTGCTAAAGAGGTATTAGGGATGGCTAAAGGTATTCGGCAATGCCCTATAAAGACTTGGTGGTGGGATGAGGAAGTACAGGCTGCCATCAAGACTAAGAAGGTTAGTTTTAAGATTTGGTAGAGGTCTGGGGCGGTGAAAGATAAAAAAAGATATAAGGCTAACAGAAATGTGGCTAGGAAGATTGTGAGAAAAGCTCATGCAAAGAAATATGATGACTTGTACAACAATTTGGATACCAAGGAAGGGGAGAATGCTATCTACAAGATAGCCATATTTAGGGAAAGAAAGAGTAAAGATCTCGATCATGTTCGATGTATTAAAGGTGATGACAATAGAGTGCTTGTTAAGGATTAAGATATTTTTCTTTTTTGGATGAATAAACAAATTCGACCCAGGAGGAAAGAATATACAAGGGGGGAGAAGAAGGGGAGGGGGAGGATCATAAGCTATAAAACACAGGGCAAGGGCCCAGAGACAGGGAGACCCCAGGACACAGCAGTGAGCCTGCTCCCTGAGGATAGCACGATTCAAATGGCTTAGGCAACCAAGTTTGGAACTAACATCAAAGTAGATGGCTTTCCAAATCTAATCAAACGAGCGGGAGTTGGGCATCCATCAATGCAGATTGCGCTCCATCCAAATATGACTAATCGTAGCACAAAAGGCAAGCCTCCCTACTATATAACAAATAGAGGGCCCATGAAAGGTCATTTCCACTTAGATCCACTCTATTTAATGGGAGGATAGGTCTGTGGGAAGGCCAGTAGAGGCTAAGGACTCTCTTCCAGTTGGTGGAGAAGGGGTAGGAGAAGAAGAGGTGGTAACCATCTTCAATGCCATTCCAATAGATACAATAGGCACGGGGGACCTGGATGTGACGGTGGAGGAGGAAGGACTGCGTAGGGAAGCAGTAGGAGAGGGCATGCCACACAGTGAAGCTGTGATGGGGGATGTGGCCTTTAAACTAGACGATGTTTCTCCAAGGAATAAGAGGGGCTTTGGACTTAATGAGGTCCCAAGAAGACGCCGACGAGAATAGCCCCCAAAGAGGAATGGTTTAGAGGACAAGATCATCTCTACCTCTATGGCACGGGGGAATAGGGGGAAGGGAGGCCCAGAAATCAACAAGAGGGGGAGGGGAAGAAGGAGAAATCCAAATGCCATATGTAAGGATGGAGAAGACTTTGGCAGAGCGGTTCAAACTAGAGTAGTAATTCTAGAAGAGACCAGAGGAAGGAGGATACCAGCAAAGAGAGGGTCAAGCCAAAGGGAGGTCATGGTACCATTGCCAATGGCGCAAGAGATAGCGCCTATGGCGGTAGGCCGGGAGGAGAGAATTTTACGCCAGATCCAAGAGGCATTAGGGGAAGGAGGGACAAACCAGATTGAGTTGTTTTTCAAAGGGTGGAGAGTAGACCCAAGAAACCCAGATACTATTACTTTTGAAGGCAATCTTCCAAGTGAGCTTGAGAATGCTAGCATAGTTGGCATCGTCAAGTCTCCGAAGGCCAAGCCCACCTTCAGATTTGGGAAGACAGACTTGGTCCCAACTCTTAGGGTGAAGGAATTTGGAGGAATCAGCTCCTTTCTAGAGGAAGGAGCAAAGGAGGCTCTCAATGGATTTGGTGACAAAGGCCAGAAGCACAAAGATACATGGATTGGAGAATGGAGCGAATAAGCACGAGGCGACCAGCATAGGAGAGGAGTTTGGCCTTCCAGAGTTGGAGCCTTTTACTCAGCTGGTCAAGAATAGGGGAATAGTAGTGGGTGGAGAGCCTAGAGATGATAAGAGGAAGACCAATGCACTTGACAGGAAAAGAGTAAGGGAAAACCCAATGATCTGAAGGAGAGCCCGGGTGTAATCCAAAACACTAGAGAGAAAGAGGTTAGATTTATGTAGCTTGACACGGAGGCCAGAGAGGGACTGGAAGAGATGGAGGGAGGACATAATGGAGGAGATGGAGGTGGGGTCCGCCTTGGAGAACATCATGAGGTCATCGACAAAGGCGAGATAAGTGAGAAGGGGCTTGCATTTAGGGATGGGGCAGATGGGATGAAGGTTAGTGGAAGATTGGAGAAAGCAGGAGAGGAGCTCAAGGGCAATGGAGAAAAGGGGGAGAGGGGACAACCTTGTCTACTACCAACCGAGGGGGGAAAGTAACCGGCGAGGCTGCCATTGATGAGGATAGAGAAGGAGGGGGAGGAGAAACAAGAAAGGACCCAATGAACAAAAGAGGGCGGGAAGGACATCTGAAGCAAGACTCTAGAGATGTAGTCTCAACGGATAGAGTCGAAAGCTTTATGGATGTTAATTTTGAGGAGGGCAGCAAGGAAATAGGATTTACGATCAAATCCTCTAACAATCTCATGGCTGAGATTGATATTGTCAACAATGCTCCTTCCCCAATGAAGCCAAATTGATTGGGGCTGACCAGGGAGTCAATGACTCTCTGGATTCTGTTGGCCAAGATTTTGACAATAAATTTGTACAATAGATTACAAAGGGAGATTGGCCTGAATCAGATAGGGAATCTGCCCCCTCTTTCTTGGGGATGAGACAGAGGAAGGTGTGATTGATCCTCTGAATCTGGCAGGAGTTGAGAGAATCTTCTGATGGCAAGAACAAGCTCAAAATGGATAATGTTCCAGTAGGCGGAGAAGAATCCCATGCCGAAGCCATCCGGACCAGGGGATTCATTGGATTTGTGGGAGAAGACAACACCAAGAATTTCGTCATCAGAAGGAACGGCTTGAAGGGAGCGGAGGAGATCAGGGGGACAAATTTATTGAGGTTGGGGGGATGGAAGGAGCGGGAGATAAGGAAGAGGGGTGAAGAAGATCAAAATAGAATGAGGTAGCCTCATCTTTAATTTCATCAGGTGAAGGAGGGGGGAACCATCTCTGAAGATGAGCATGGATATGGAATTGGCATTCGTCCTGGCTTTGAGGGACCTATGGAAGAAGGAAGAGTCTCCAAGCTCAAGCCATTTGATGTGGGGTTTTTACCTAAAGAAGCTTTTTTCTTAGGCTAAGAGAACGGAAAGCTCTTCAGAAGTAGCTTTGTCCTCATCGGCAAGGGAGACATGAAGGAGATCCAGCAGAAAGCACTCCCGTCTTGGGCATCCCTCCTTATCTAAGGTTCAATTGATGGTCCCAGTTGTCACTCCCTTTTTTGTATTGAGTATGAGGCTTGTGAACTTGGGAAGCATCATCACTCGACATTACCTACTCGTAGCATGACTCATATTTCATTTTTATTTTCATTAGTTCATTCAGATATTTGGGGACCCTGTCAGTTAGTTTATAGTTAGATTTTTCTTACTTTGTTAGTTTTGTTAATGACCATTCCCGCTTGACTTGGGTCTACTTGCCAAAAGATTGGTCACAATTTCTCTCTGTGTTCACAAACTTTTATCATGAAATAAAAACTCAACTTGATGCTTCAATTAAAATTTTTTGGTTTGACAATGCACTTGAATATACTCAGTAAGAAATCTCTGAGTTTTGTTTATCTAATGGCATGATCCGTCAAACCAATTGCTCATATACTTCTCGACAAAATGGGGTTGCAGAGCGAAAAAATACACCTATTGGAAGTTGCCCGGTCCATTATGATTCACATGCATGTTCCTAAGCATTTTTTTTGTGATACAATTCTTACTGCCTGTTACCTTATTAATCGTATGCCCTCATCTATCTTAGATAATCATACCCCATTTTCTGTTTTATATCCCCATGCATCTTTGTTTAGTCTTCCTCGCATTTTTGGTTGTGTGTTTTGTTTATATTTTACAACCCTAAGTTGATAAATTATCTCCTTGGGCTGTTAAATGTTTATTTCTTGGTTATTCTCAAACTCAAAAAGGGTATAAGCGTTTTGATCATATTTCTCATCAACAATTTATCAGTGTTGATGTTAAGTTCTTTGAAAGTTCTCACTATTCTCCTTTTATTCCATCATTAACTTTATCTGTAGGTTGTAGCTCCTCTTAGTGAACCACCTATTTCCGTTCCTGTATCTCTTGCCGATGAGCCAATTCTTCCCCTACAAGTGTATCAGCGGCATCGGGAGACTATGCCACCATCGTCCATTAACAGTCCCACTCTGCCCACCGACCAGCCTGATCCTGGTACTGCAGGTCCTTCTGACCAAGCTATTGCCCTTCGGAAAGGTACGTGTTCTTTTACTCAAACATCATTAGCGTCCTGTCCTATTGAAAGTTATGTGTCTATTTCTCATATTCCATCTTCTTTTCACAATCTTGCTTTTTCTTTGTCTACTAACTCAATTCCTAAATCCCATTATGAGGCTTTGTCTCAACCTGGGTTGAAAGTAGCTATGGATAAAGAAATGGATGCATTGTTATCTTGTTAGACATGGACTCTTGTGGATTTACCTCCTGGTAAGGATCTTGTGTGGTTTCGATGGGTGTACACTATTAAGTATAATCCTGATGGTTCTGTTCAGCGTCTTAGAGCGCGATTGTTAGCCAATGGATATACTCAAACCTGTGGTGTGGACTATTTTGAAACATTCTCTCCAGTGGCACGGTTGAACTCCATTCACGTTCTTATTTCTTTTGCTGTCAATCTCGATTGGCCTTTCTATCAGATGAATCTCAAAAATGTTATTCCATATGGTGATCTTCAAGAAGTTTATATGGAACAACCTCCAGGGTATGTCGCTCGGGGGGAGAATTCTGATAAAGTATGCAAACTTCACAAGGCCATCTATGGGTTCAAGCAATCACCACAAGTGTGATTTGACAAATTTAGTTCTATTGTTCTTCGTTGTGGGATCTCAAAATGCTACTCTGATCACTCGGTATTTGTTCAGCACTAAAAGTCCAAGATTGTTGTTGTTGTTGTTGTTTACGTGGATGTTATCATTATATCTGGAAACGATGAGGCTGGTATTACTGAAGTTAAAACTTATCTTCATCAGCATCTACCGATGGACTTTGGATCCCTCCTGTATTTTTTTGGCATTGAAGTTCTTCGGAGTAAGAAAGCGATTAACTTATCCCAAAGGAAATATATTCTTAATTTTCTATCTGATACGGAGTTGTTGGCCTCCAAACCGGTTGATACTCCATATCCTATGGACCCTCATCAAAAAGTTTGGAGCTATTGATGGTGAAGACTTTGAAGACAAACATCAATACAGGAGATTAGTGGGAAAACTTATTTACATCATTATCACTAGACTGGATATATCATTTGTCGTTGGAGTGGTTCGTCAATACATGCAATCTCTCAAAAAAATACATTGGGTGGCAATCTGTCATATCTTGAAGTTTTTTAAAGGAGCTCCAGGGAAGGGCTCGTCTATCGTCGTCCCCATCAGGGTGTTGATTTGACTGGCTTCTCTGATGTTGATCAACCACTGGCTGTTGCACATTTTGTGGGTGGTAATCTTGTTACTTGGCGAAGTAAAAAACTACATACGGTTGCTAGGTTCAGTACTGAAGCTGAGTATCGTGCCATGGCTCATAATGCAGCTGAGTTGATGTGGTTAAAATCATTACTTCATGAGTTAGGTTTTCCAGTCACTCAACCTATGAAGATGTTAAGTGATAAACAGGAAGGTATTAATATTGCAAGTAATCCTATGTTTCACAAGCGCACTAAGCACATTGAAGTAGATTGTTATTTTATGCGTAATGTTGTCATGATGAAGCTGATTATCACTCCATTCATTGCTTCCTCTGACCAACTCGGTGATATGTTTACCAAGCCCTTGTTTGGTCCTGCCTTCAGAAAAGATGTTCCAAGCTAGGCATAGCTAGGCATGAGTGATTTGTATGCTCCAGCTTGAGGGGGAGTGTTAAAGGTCACATGAACCCTTTATACCGTGGGGTTACAAAGGGTACATGTGTGAGTCAATGGAATCTCTTGGATGCCTTGGCTCTCACTCTAAGCTTATTTCCTCGTTTATTTGTTTCATATTAGTATTAGGAATCTATTTTAAGTTTATTTCCTAGTTAAGGTAAATTACAATATTTCTTACTTTCCTTTTTACTTGTAATAAGTTTTAGTTATAAATAAGAAAGGTAAGGGAGACTGCTGGTTCACAGAAAGGGAGACTGCTGGTCACAATTCTGTGAACCAGTAGTCTCGATTCTCTTCTTCCTTTTCTCTTGCGATTGTTGGGTGCTTGTTTTGCATATTGTTACAAAACCTTTACCAGAGATAGGGGACAAAGAAACATCAGCAACATGTACCTTATCCCGACCAGAACAAGGATTATAAGTACGAAATACCTCAAATCTACTTGTCATGTGATCAGTAGTACCCAAATTAAATAACCATAAGGGAGAAGCATAGGAAAAAACAAGGAAGCTACCTAATTGAGCAAGATTGGACACAGGAGAGGGGGCAAGAGGAGTGCCTAACTATGTTATTAGTTTCTTGAGAGCAGCCATTTGATCCGGAGAGAACGGTGCAGTAGAAGGGGCACTATCAACAATTTCAGACAGATGGGCCCGGGGGTCTTGTTTTCTAGGTTTGCTATTACACCCCACCTTTGGAATGACCATGGAGCTTCCAGCAAGTTTCCCTGGTATGGCGAGGGCGACCACAATAATCACACTAAAAAGTCTTACCGGGGGGGGGGGGGGGGGGGTGAGCCCCTTAGAGGAGTCCTTTGCAATACTGGCAGGGGGCATTATGATGCAAGGGACAATGATCCTCAGACAAAACCATATTATAGCCTGGAGAGTCGGAAAAATGTCATGCCTAGAATCTGCACCCTGACCTAACCATACTCAGGATTGAGACTTGTCAAAAAGTCATATACCTGTCCCATTTCACGCTCCTTCTAAAAGGTAGCAGCATCAGCAGGGCATACAATAGGGACTGGGTGATAAAAATCTAGTTGTTGCCATAAAGTTCATAAGGTGGAATAGTTAGTAAGAGAACATTTTCTGACTGGTGGAACAAACATTACGGCGGATCTCATAAATTTAAGGGTAGTTCCCCCCCTAAGAATAGGTTTACTTGATTGCATCCTATAGTTCCTCAACATAGTTGAACAAAACGAAGCTCGTTGATAGTAAGCTCCATACAGTTGAGCAGAAATGACATAACAAGGGCATCATTGGCTAACCAGGTGTCAGCAACAAGAAGATTTATGGGTTGGCTAATATCTCCAGTGAGAAGACCAGAGAAGTTTCTCCCAAGGATTGTAAGTAGGCAGGTAGGCACGAGAACACATGAGTTAGTTTTGACCATTAAGTTTGATGGGTCAAGGTTTGAGAGAGAATTGGATGCCTGAACGGCGACCATCTGGGACCCCAGAGGAGACACCACTACTGGCATCATCAGTCACCATAGTCAAAACTCAGAAGACTAGAAGAAGACACATGGAGGGAAGAGCATGGCAGCAACAAATGTGGCGGAGACACTTGCGGTGAGGCGCAACAACCAGGAGGATCACGGGGATGCGTTAGGCAGCAGCAGTGCTTGGCGGTGGTGGTGCAAGGAGGCGCAGAGAGCAACGACAACGCGAGGGGTGCTAGGCGAAGGCGGCACAAGGAGCCGTAAAGAGTGGAAGCAGTGCTGCAGGCGCAAGGCGGCAATGGCAGAAATTAGAGGGCAGTGGTGGCGTAAGACTCTAGCAACAGAGGATCCATGTGGAGTAGCGACAGTGAAAGGAAGCGTGGCTGATGTAGATCAGACTTGCACAAGGAAGGAGTTGTTAGCCCCATGAAACCAAGCCCAGCCTTGGTTCATCAAGGGCATTCCAACCCCCATCGACTAGCAGATTTCAGCCCAGATTGCAGCCCAGATTTGGGTACAGATTTGGTTTCCGTTTTGGGTCCTTCTGGCCATCTCAACAGCTCCATCAACCCAATCTCTATGCAGCCCCAAACCCAGAGAACACTGTTTACGAAGTTACTATGCACGTGAACAGTAAATTCTACAAGTTTGGTTACCAAAAGATCTTCCAAGATTCATACAGCTGTCCTTTAGTTGGTGGAAAGTAACCTTAAGAAGTATATCTACAGCAACTTACTTTTAAAATAAGAATAGTTTCTATTTTTGTTAGTTCCTAGTTTCCTATTTTGTTAGTCAATTACTTTCCTATTTGTAACTAGGATAGTTTCCTTTTTATTGTTCAGTTAGTTTCTAATTTTTGTTGAGCTTGGCTAGCAAGTTAGACACAAATTAGAAAGTCCTATTTAAAGCCCATTGATTATAATGAAAAAAAAAAGATTGAAGTTTATGAAAATTGAGTGCTTACTCATATGGCTGAGATAGCTATTAATTTGAGGGGTGAGATGCCCATTCACTAAATTCTCTTTTCTGTTCTTTTCTTTACTTTGTTTGTGAGAGATTGAGAGGCCATTGCAAGTGTATTGAAGACCTTAAGAGCATCCACAGATCAGATTGGAGTACTGCCCAGAAACAAGGATCGATTCAGTCCTTCCCTCAATTTTCCTTTTCTGGTTCCTGTCCCAGATCTCCCAGCCCACAGAACTGTTGCTGTAATACATTTTGTTGAATGTTATTATAACTAGGACTATGACTTGGTTTACTTAGACTCATGTAAGAACTAGGACTTCTACTCATGTAAGGATTAGGACTTCTATCTTACTATAAATAAAGAAGGGACTGTACCCACTGTGGAACAAGTCCAAATTTCCCCAATTCTACATGGTATCAGAGTAGGTCTGATCACCAGTGCCAAACCCAAAAATCCCAACCCATTACCATGTTTCCTCCTTATGCTTTAGCCCTCAGCCGCTGCCCAGTCCCACGACTCTCCCTACCACTGCCAATAGCCTCAAACTCCATCACCGCTGCAACTAACCTCTCGCCTCAACCCCATCGCCTGAACCCCATTGCAGAACACTCTCGCAGCCGACAAACCATGCCTGCAACCTTCGACCGTCACAAAGCCGACCAAACCGACAATCATCTTCGTTGTTCCCTGCAACTGCAACCATCGTCAACCTCAAGCAGGTCCCTCAAACCTACGATCAACTTCGGTGCAACCCTGCCTCCCATCCCTGCAATCACAACCACCTGCAACCCTCTGCTGCCATACACAAACCAGTCCAGTGCTAACTTCATCGCTGCAACCTCTGAGCCAATCATCGCGACCTCTACTCGCTGCATCCAACTCCTAAACTGACTCCAATTCCAACTAATCCTATTTCAAAACCCAAACCGACCTACCTCACACCTATACCAGTCCAAACCCAACCCAATACCTAAACCTAAACCCAACCAACCCAATACCTATATCTATTTCGAAACCAACCCAAACCAATAACTAATTCAAACCCACCTTAACTCTCCTAAACCAACTTGACCCACTCCTAATCCAACTAGAACTAGCCCAAACCAACTCCTACACCAACTAACACCTAATTAACCCAACCCCACCCTATCTCCCTATGTGCTAGCCTACCCATCTCACCCTACCGAATCCCCTACATCTACATTACCTTGCGCCCCAAATTCTCTTTGTAAGGAGGGGCGATTTTGTCTCTCATAGGCTCTCTCCCTCAGTGGTGAGTGTTCGCCAACTAGGGGTCATTGTCTTGGCATCGTTCATACCCTATCTCTATGCTTAATTAAATCTGGCTTGGTCGTCTTTTCTTGTGATTGCTTATTGACTCTGCACCCATGGTGTCTAAGGATTCTGGGACATCAGTTACTCAAGAAGGTGGGGGTCGTTCTTTTGGTCATGACTATCCCCTCTTCCCTACTAGCACTATCAAGTTGGATGGGAGCAACTATCTGATTTGGTCTTTGTCTTACTACCTGTCGATTGCTGGTTGTGGTTATGCCGGATTTCTCATAGGTGATTCAGTATCACCTTCTATTGCTCGGACATATCTATTACTTGATTCTACTGCTAAAATCTGGAAAGCCGCTAAGGCCACCTATTCCCATGTGGGAAAGCGTGCCCAATGTTTTGAACTGAGGAAAAAGGTCCATTGGGCTACTCAGAAGGAGCTTTATGTGGCTCAATATTACTAATCTGCAGGGTATGTGGAATGAGATTGATTATTATGAGACTTATCAACCTATTTGTGAGTCTGATGTTGTTGGGTTTAAGAAGCACGAGGAGCTCTGTCTTTATGATATCCTAGCAAGTATCAATGTAGAATATGACCAGATTAGGGTTAATGTGCTTAATTGTGATCCATCACCCACCCTTGAGGAAGCCTATTCGATCATTCAAGCTGAGGAACAAAGTCGATATAAGATGCTATAACTTGTTTCTCAGAATCATCTACTCTTGTTTCCTCTATCGGTACGGGTTCCCGACCTATTACTTCATCATCTTCCAACAAGCCAAGTGTCAAATGTGACTATTGTGGCAAGGAGCGTCACACTAGGGAAACTTGTTGGAAGCTTCATGGATGTCCTACCAATTCTCGTGGGCATAATCAGGGTCGTGGGAAGAACACTCTGGCAAATCAGTCCGAGACTATAGTTGATGGTGCATCCTTCTCTACTGACGAAATGGATATGCTTCGTCGTATTTTGCTTCAGATGGGATCATCTGCTTCTACTGATGCCACTACCTCCCACTCAGCCCACTCAGGTACTATAGTTTGTGGTCATGGAACATCTATAGCCTCCCAATCCTAGATAATCGACTTTGGGGCTACTAATCAGTGATCACATGATACCTTCTTTTCTACCTATTGTCCCTCTTCAGGTAATACCAAAGTTCATGTTGCTAATGGTTCCCTTTCACCTATTGATGGGTCGGGTTCTATTTGGTGTTCTCCTTCGTTATCATTGTCCTCTGTGTTACATGTTCCTAAGTTTTCTATTAATTTACTATCCATTGATAGTATTACGAAGCATTTGATCTGTAAAGTCACTTTCTTTCCTACTCATTGTGTGTTTTAGGATTTGGCAACAGGGGCACCGACTGACAATAGTAAAATGAGTGGTGGTCTCTATTACGGTATTACCTAGACAGTGGTCCCTCCTAGGACCTACACACTTCATCTGATTTGGCACTCTCTGACTTTCTGGGTCACCCCCATGGGGAACTTTATCTAGATTATTTCCAACATTAGTTTAAACATTGGAATAAGGACCAATTTATCTGTGATGCGTGTGTTTTGAAAAAAAAAAAAACTCAAAATGTTTATCCTCTTTCTGATAATAGAAGTACTGTTCCTTTTGCTTTAATTCATTCCGATGTCTAGGGACCTGCTCGTCATGTCTCTGTTTCTAGCTATCGATGGTTTGTTACTTTTATTGATTGCAATACCCGTTCTACTTGGATTTGATTTATTTATTGCACCATAAAAGTGAGGTTTCCAGTGCTTTCGGGAATTTCATTGCTTGGTTAGGACCCAGTTTGATGCTAAAATCAAGATATTGCGAACTGACAATGGGAAGGAATATATAGATGGTTCCTTTCAGTCGTACTTGGTTGATCATGGGATAAATCCATCAGACTAGTTGTGTGGATACTTCAGAGCAGAATGGTGTGACTAAAGCAAGAATTGCCATCTACTTGAGGTTGCTCACTCCTTGATATTTGAGATGCAAGTCCCAGCTCCATATTGGAGTGAGGTTGTTCTTCACTACTGCCTATCTCATCAATAGGATAACTTCACGGGTACTTGGTTTTAAGAGTCCCATTGAGTTGTTATCTGGGTCTCGTATTTTTGTTATTCCTCCCAAGGTCTTTGGTTGTGTTTGCTTTGTTCATAATCATCAAGTTCCAGGCAAGCTTGATCATTTTGGACTGCAGTGTATTTTTGTGGGCTATTCTCCCACTCAGAAGGGATACCTGTGCTATCATCCTCCTTCTCGACGGCTCTTTATTTCCATGGATGTGCTATTTCGTGAGACTGAGACTTACTTTCCACCTCTTCAGGGGGGAGTCTGTTGGTGAAGAAGTGATTTAGATTCCTACTTTTAATTGTCATTTACACCTTACCATAAATGATAGTGCTACTCAGAGGGATACTGGAATAAAGACTACTATTTTAGAGGCTCCCATTTGGGAGGAGCCACAGATAAAGCAGAAAACACAGTATGGTCCAGTGATATGGGTATCTCGAAAAAAAAAAAAAAAAGAACAAAACTACCACTCATATTACAACTGCTACTCCATTGCTTCCTGATCCCGAGTCTTCTCTTCCAAGTATAATCTTTCCCCCTACTTTTGATCAGTCTCTGGATGTTCTTATTGCTCATAGAAAAGGTAATAGGACTTGTACTCAGCATCCTATTTCTAATGTGGTGTCATATAATGCTCTCTCCCTATCATATCATGCATTTGTGTCTTATCCTCTGTTTCTATTCCTAAAACCTAACAGGAGGCAAATATAGAACCTAAGTGGAAGGAGGCAATGAATAAGGAGACGGGAGCTCTTCACAAGAATAACATATGGGATCTGGTTGTGCTTCCCCTACAAAAGCGACTAGTTGGCTGCAAATGGGTGTTCACGGTCAAGCATAATGTTGATGGAACTGTGAATCAATACAAGGCAAGACTGGTGGCAAAGGGATTTACTCAGACTTCTGGGATTGATTATCAAGAGACCTTTGTACCTGTAGCAAAAATGAATACAGTTTGAGTTATCATCTCCTCTGCAGTGAACCAAGGATGGGAGCTACAACAACTGGATATCAAGAACGCCTTTCTTCATAGAGAGCTGACTGAAGAGGTGTATATGGGCATTCCACCAGCATACTCTAGTTTAAAAACACAAGGCAAGGTGTGTAAACTGAAAAGAGCTCTGTATGGATTGAAGCAATCTCCCAGGGCATAGTTTGGTCGTTTTCACAAAGCTACGATAGTTGTTGGCTTTACACAAAGAAATGCTGATCATACACTATTTATTAAAAAGGTGGGTGATCAGAGTACTGTACTGATAGTACATATGGATGATATTATTGTTACTGGCAATGATACAGATGACATCTCTAAGCTCAAGGCCTATCTTGGTAAGGAGTTTGAGATCAAGGACCTGGGAAGACTGGAATACTTTCTTGGAATTGAGGTGGCACATTCAACCATGGAAACTGTTCTCTCCCAGAGAAAGTATACCTTGGACCTCCTCTCAGTGACTGGTATGTTAGCGTGTAAACCCTTGGATACTCCTATTGAGGCTAACTCTCATCTCAGAAGCAAGGAAGGTGAACCTGTTGATAAAGGTCATTATCAAAGACTCGTTGGAAGACTCATATATCTATCCCATACAAGACAGCTCATGCAGTTTAGTGAGTCAATACATGCATGATCCCCATTCATCACGTATAGATGTCGTGAACCAGATTCTAACCAGATTCTTACGTACTTGAAGACAGCACCAAGAAACGGCATTTTATTCCCTCCAACAGATCACATAAGGATTGAGGCATAAACCGATGTTGATTGGGCAGGTTCTTCAGATGATTGTCGATCTACTACTAGCTACTGTACATTTGTTGGTAGTAACTTGGTTACATGGCGTAGTAAGATGCAATCAGTTGTGGCTAGATCAAGTGCAAAGTCTGAGTTTCGAGTTATGGCACACAGGATTTGCGAGCTACTTTGGTTGCAGAGTCTCCTTCATGACCTAGGAGTATCCATCCAGGAGCCGATGTTATCATATTGTGGTAATAAGTCAGCCATCAATATTGCACACAACCCTGTCCAACATGATCGTACGAAAAATGTCGAGATCGATAGGCATTTCATCAAAGAGAAGTTAGAGCAAGGACCGATATGTACTCTTTTTATGCTAAGTGAAGATCAGCTAGCAATTATTAGTACAAAGGGACTCAGTAGTAAATCCTTTTATTTTATTTTGTCCAAGTTGGGTATGTGTGATATCCAAGCACTAACTTGTGGGGGAGTGTTGAACGTTATTATAACTAGGATTATGATCTAGTTTACTTAGACTCGTGTAAGAACTAGGACTTCTCCTCATGTAAGGATTAGGACTTCTATCTTGCTATAAATAAAAAAGGGACTGTGCCCACTGTGGAACAAGTCCAAATTTCATGAATTCTACACATTTAGGAGGTGATTAAGGGACCCTTCAGGATCACTCGACCAGGGGGAATTGGCCTTTGAAGGCCTGCAGCAGCTCCAGCAATTAATTCTCTCCAAGTTACCTAATCTGGCCCCCAGATTAAGAACCAGCAGATGTCCTCATCTGTGGACAGAATCGAGCATCCTTTGGAGGACTTAATAAGTACCTATAGGAGGACCTTCTACCAGCACATCATCTCCACCTGATCAGCCTGTAGCCAACCGCAGAGTTCCTCCATCCTGCCCAGAAACCTAAAATCTGGGTGCAGTCCTGCTACTGTGTTATTGCATCAATACCAGTCTACTGTTAGCCATCTTTGGAGGCCTTGTTGGCCTCATACCAAGCATCACTTGACCTGGCTTGCTGGTCCATTGAACCATTATTGTGTGAGTTATTTGCCTCTCTTCAACTCAGTCCAGATTTACAGTGTTGGTTGCTATTTTGATTCTTAGATCTGAAACTAGATTCTAAGGTTGGAATGAAGCTTGTTTGTTATTTTAGGGTGGATTTGCCTTAGGGTGAACCTACCTTACATTAGTGGCAGTGGAGGCAGAGGCAGAGGCAGTGGCAGTGCAAGGAGGCAAGGCAACAGAAGAGCAGCACAGGAGGAAGCATGGCAGCACGGCACGGAGAATGGGGTCGCAAGGAGGCACAGGTTAGGATTGGATAGAACTTTGTTTAGTCTACAATGCTAGACTAGGAGGTGAGGGTCCCCACGGGCAGAGAAGAAATCCAAAAAAAGAAAAAAAGGAATTTAGGGTTTTTGGCTCTGATACCAAGTTGAGGACCAGAGGTTTGAGAATGATTTGTCAGTAATGACAGAGTTCATTCTTAATTATAAGAAGAGGATATAACCAAATAGGAAAGTAGAGTATTGCTAACTAAGCATCCCTATCTACAACTACTACAGTAAATAGTAAAAGACTAAGGTAAAAGTAATTACGGTCATCCCAACACTTTCATTAGACTTTGACTTGTATTTGATAGTTGCAAAGAAATTTAGTCAGAGTGCAATAATGATGAAGTAATAAATTAAGAACGAAACTTGTGGTTGACTCTCTGGTTACGCTAAATCAATCTGCCTTTATTGCTAGGAGAAGCATTGCGGATAATATTATTCTCTGTCAAGAAATTATTCGAGGGTTTGACAGAAATCCCCACTCCCCTGCTGCCCTAATGAAAATTAACATCCATAAAGCTTTCAACTCTATAAAGTGGGACTTCATTTGGAATGTCCTTCGTGAGATGGCATTTCCTCCCATTTTCATCAACTGGATTTACTTTTGTATATCTACTCCCCACTTCTCTGTTTTAGTCAATGGTAGCCTTGTTGGTTTCTTTCACTCCTCTGTTGGAATTATGCAAGGCTGCCCTCTCCCCTTTCCTCTTCTCCATTGCCTTGGAAATTCTCTCGTTCCATTCAATCTCCCACCGACCTCCACCTCATCTCTCCCCTTCCCAAGTGCAAAGCCCTCAAGCTTACCCACCTTGCTTTTACGGATGATCCTATGATCTTCTATGAGGCAGACCCGCTTTCCATCCAATCTATCATCTCCTGCCTTTACCTCTTCGAAAGCCTCTCTGATCTTCATATTGACCTCCTTAAATCTCACTGATTCCTATCTGGGGTCTCGATTTCCCAGAAAGCTTCCCTTCTCGACATCTCTAGCTTTGCTTTAGGTTCCTTTCCTGTCAACTTTCTTAGTCTTCCCCTCACCCTTCCAGGCTCTCTACCCATCACTATACTCCAATGCTTGATCTCATCCGCAAAAAGCTTCAACTCTAGAAAGGCAAGATTCTCTCCTTCACGGGTCGTCTAGTTCTCATTAGATCTGTCCTCTAATCATTCTACATCTATTGGTCTAGAGTTTTTCAACTCCCCCAGTCCACCATCAAAGCAATCAAATCCCTAATGTGCATTTTCCTTTGGAAAGGAGGAGAATCGTCCAGATTCCTCCATCCAATTAGTTGATACAAGATCTGTCTCCCTAGATAGGAAGGTGGTCTGGGCATTCACAGAGTTCAAGATGTCAACTCTGTGGGGATCCTTAAGCTCATCTGGAAGCTTGCTTCCAAGTACAAAAGCATTTGGATCTCCTAGGTCTACTCTTCATTGCTTCGCAAAGATGCCCTCTGGACTATCCCCCTTAATCCTAACTCCTGGGTTTGGCATAGCATTCTTAACTTCCGTCCCTTGGCCATCCGTGCCATTCACACCTTTATCTTTGATGGCCTAACCACTTCATTATGGTTGGATAATTGGATAATTGGGCATCCCTTTGGTTTCCTCCTCTCGAAGATAGGGCAAAGAGCCATCTACTCCTCCAGTCTGAATAGAGATTCCATTGTTGCATCTATCATCTTTAATGGGATTTGGTCTCCACCTTCATCCTCCCCTCACCTCTTGAACATTTGGTTGTCTCTGCCTCCCCTTCCCCTTGGCCACCGTGGTAGAGGGGACAAAATCATCTAGTCTCCCTCCTCTTCGGATTCCTTTAGCTCATCAACTTGGAATTTTATTAGATCCCACAATCCTCTCACCCCCTGGCAAAAGATTGTCTGATTTTCTGGTCATACAACAACATCCAAACCTTATCCCAACTTAATGGGGTTAGCTACATTGAGATTCCAAGCAAGTACGAGCACAATGATCCATGCAAAAAGATTGACGGGTTATGGCTAATTATAATAGGTGTCGGCTATCTACCTGATGCACCACTACAAATTAGCCACAGGCTTATAACGACAGACTATAATAAGGTACTGACTGTCTACCTAACGTACCATATAGATTAGTCAAGCCAAAGTGTCCATGCATTAAGTCCACCACGAAGACAATCCATCACCCAACCTACTTTTGTGAAAGGAGGAATGAGATAATGAATTCTTGACAACACCGCTAAGCATGAAAAATAATTAGAAATCAAAAGTCTACACAATAAGAAAATTTCTTTACATTTTTGTATCAACCCATATTCCGATCCATGACCCAATGTCCATCTAAAAGAACTATATGATTCAAAAGTTCCCAGTAAGTTCCCAAGTCTGGTTTTTTGGTCATATCCCCCGTCAAAGTTTCACTGTTTGGAGAGCCCTTTCCAATTGCCTCCCCACTCAATCACTTCTTCTCTACCATCACATTCAGATTTCCCATTCTTGTTGTCTTCACTGGAATGGTTCCAAAGATATAGAACAAATGTTCTTTTCTTGTCCCTTCACTTCCACTATTTGGAAGGGAGTCCTCAGCTCTTGTTGGTTTGGCAGGAGACGTTTTCTCCCTCATCATAGGGAATGGATCTGGATCGACATGACTTTTGAGGGTACTACTATCTATGACACTACTGGCACTTGCCTTTTGTGCCGCTATTAACCATATTTGGATGGAACGAAACCTTCAAAGATGGACTTCCATTTCCAGCTCTTTCGATAAGATTTGGAATGCCATCTATTTTGAAGTTAATTTTAAACTAAAGAAGATTTTTCCCCGTCACATTAAAGACTCCCCAAGGGAACAGGCTCATTGTTGTCTCCTGAGACCTTCCCCCACCCCCCATCCATTCTCTCCCCCCTCCCCTCTAGTTAATTTGTTGGCCTTTTGTTTAGGCCTTTGTTCTTTGTATTTTATTTTTCTTTTCCCCTAGGGGATGTATATTCCTTCTCTCTTTCTCTTTTTGATAATGAACATTTTATTCGCCCAAAAAAAAAAAACACTAAGAAGAATAAATTTTAAAATTTATATTCTATAAATTAATAGTTCATCTACATATATTAAGTATATGTATATCTAACTCACAAAATACATGCATGTATATCACCTTCCTGACATGAAAACAGCGTCATACTGCCCGCAACTAGCCGCAAGGACACGTTGTTTCAACTTTTTAAGGGATGGAAGCACTTCAAACGCAGGAAGCTCTGTAAAGTAGAAACCAAAATAGAATTGATTAACTGTGAAGTTAATCAAAATAAGAGGAAAATATCAGGAAAAAAATATGAAACTTTACAGAACTACTCATACCAAGGTCATTGATACAAACATCTTGAGATATTCCCTTCTCTGAGATCTTCTCCAGCAAAACTAAAGGGTCAACCTTGCTCGTCTGATCCATCCGAAGGTGCTACACAAATTAAATCTGGACTATTAAAGATGGCCTAGGGACTAAATAAGAAAATGCAATAAGTTATTTGGTGAGTTCAAATTTGCAGTGCCTTGTAAACTTCAGCTGTGGAGCACGCTTGTTGTGGCTTTATGAGAACCATTGGCTTGTCCAAGGGTATCAAGGGAGGAAAATCTTGAACAACCTGGCAAAACAGATACATATATCATCATATTCACAGATATATACAGAAAAAAAAAATGCATGGCCAATGAGAAAAATTACAAGGATTTTTTAATCACATTTAACAACCAAAAGTTCTAAGCAAATGATTTTTAATGATCCTTTCCTGCAGATATGTTTCTTTATATGTCTGATAGTGACAGGTAGCAGAGATGATACTAGTATGTATCTTTTCTGCTTCAGTTCAACCAAAGGTTTCATAATGTCTGGCAGTGACTTGTTTAAGGGTGTTCCAACTGAGGTACTGTTAACAAATTGGTGGGGGACCTTTGATTGCATCTATAGACTTCATCAGTTTCCAGGATTCTATGTTTGGTCCCCTTCCCCTACAAGCATGTGATGCTGAATCTTTTATGGTTGCTCTTTGAGTTTCTAGGCAAAACTATTCCATCTAAATTTGAAGTCATCAATAATTGGAGTACAGAGGAGAGTTGTTTATTCTGGTCCCACTCACCCCCCCCCCCCCCCCCCCAAAAAATGTTTATAAGGAAATATCAAGTCCCATAGAGGTGTCTTGGTCATTTAGCAAGAGCTTAGCTTTTCCTTTGTTGGGTTTGGAGTGTCCATCAAACCCAATTTACTAATTGTTAATGAATTAACTAATTTGCATAAAGTTATTGGGCTATTGGTTGTCGTTAGGTTTACAACTAAAACTGTTCACAACAAGGGACAACTAGACATTATTTTCATATGGTCATGGTTCAAGAAGCCGGTCGAAACCTGCGATACGATGGTATCCCTAAAGGTCGAAACGATATGTCCTATGACTTTTAAAAGACACAGGTTTCAATCATGTTTCGAAGAAATTTCCCTTGTTTCGACCAAATCAACTGGTTCGACCATTTGGGTTGAACTAGGTCATATTTATGTTATTTTAAACAAAAACCATTCACTGGTTTCAGCAGATTTCGACCTTCTCTTATGCATTTTTTCTCCGAAGTGTGGGAAACTTGGGAAAACAAAGGAGATTTTCATTTTTTGATTACCAAACTTGAATTTAAGGGTGATTAGTGCTTCCTCTACACAAGAAATACATCTTGGACCAAAAAGGTAAGTCCCAACTTCCCCCAAAAAGCATTTTTTATATATAATATGTTAGTAAATAGGGTAGAATCATGTAATTTTTTTATATGCTGCTTAAGAGGACCCGATCTACGCATTCACGGTGGCCGAATTTTCTTTTTCATGTTAATGCTTTTTTTTTTATTTTTTGTTTTCTGTTTTTAAAAATGCATTTTCCTACAACATTTGTTTTTAAAAAAATGGGTTAATAGTTGGTCTTTGGTGTTCAACTTAATATATGTTGAACACCATCAGCCTAGGTTGGGATACCTAGCTAATGTTGATGATGAATCTTATAGAAGAGCGGTGAGAGACTACCAAAACAATTAGGCCTATAAAATATCATGGGATGCATATGTCTCTCATTCAGAGGAGCGGCTACGACATCTGCAGTGGCATGCAGCTCGTGGAATGGAACCGCCTCTACTTGGAATTGATCACTACTTTCGAGTGTTGAGTAATTGAGTCACTACTATTGAGTGTTGATAGATAACTATTGATGATGTAATATTTTTATTTATTTTGGATCATTTGGATTGTCTTATGTATTGATGTAGAATGTAGACTATATATAGTCATTATGTAGTACAGTTTCAGAATTTAAGTCAACAAGTCAGCGTAATGATTATCGAACCTTTGGTTCACCACACAAGCAAGTCTGTGTTTTTTTTTTTATGAAACTAATGATGTGAATGTGTTAGAAATGTTTAAAATAAGAATTTAAGTCAACAAGTCAGCATAATGATTATCAAACCTTTGGTTCACCACACAAGCAAGACTATGTTTTTTTTTATGAAACTAATGATGTGAATGTGTTAGAAATGTTTAAAATAGGATGTACACAAAAAATAGACAAAAGAAAAAACACTGTTTGGGGATCGAAACATAAGTTTCCACCATACCAGGAAAAACTCCAAGGTATCCTCGAAATTTCCCAGGTTTCAACCGAAATTTCAGTCTCCCCAAGGGTCGAAACCCGATACCATGAACCTTGCATATAGTTATCATATTTTGTGTGCCTAGGAATACCCTTTCCTCTTCAAAAGTACTATTCCACTTACTGTTTTGTTTTCTTGTTAGTTTGAGTTCTCTTATTTACCAATCTGCCATTAATTTTTAAATATTTGGTGATTGAAAACTTGGATGGGCCCAAAAGCAATCCGGTTTTGGGACCCAGATCTGCATCAAGTGGGATTTTCATCCTTTGAGATGCTGATTATTGGAAAATATTTGTCCACATGGAATGCTACATGTGAGGGGAGATTGTTGTCGTTATTATGTGCTCAAGTCATCAGTTGGTGATTCTTATCTGCTCAAGATTATTCCAATGATGAATATTATCGTTTATTTTTCATGTCTTTAACAACTACTTTATCTTTTGAAGATGGTTATATCCAACGACCAACCTGATGTTGTTTGGTATATTCAGCAACTAGATGTTTGATCCCCAGCAACCTGATGTTACTACTCTATTTAGGAAGACCTCTGTTCGAGGCTCGGGAGTGCATTTGATGTAGCTATTGGATGCTACACTTCTATTTGAGATGTTGTTGGAGCGCCTTCTTTGGAAGGGCTTTTGGTGTTGCTATGATATTTTAGGTCGTAGTTAGTATTATCTACCGCTTATTTTGTTCGTTACTGATGTTTCTACTTTGTTTATTCAACAGAACATTCTTTTTATCTATTGATGTTTGATGTGTTTGAACTGATATTGTGGCTGTATTTATGATGGCTGATTGGAGTTCTCTCTGTGCTCATTGGAGTTCTTGCTTGTTGGTTGAAGGTGGAGCTTTCATTTGCTATATGTATACGCCAACTTGAGGGGGACTGTTAAGATATGAGTAATGGTTGGGGTTTTGTCCCAACATGATATAGCTATTATTATGTTTCCTTTTCAAGTTAAACTAGGTTGTTTACTTTCTTAGTTAGACTAGCTTTCTATTTTCTAGTTACCTTGATGTACAAGGTACTACTTACCTTATCTGGTTGTAACTCTTTGGTTTATATATAATGTGATGGAGGGAGGAAGTAAAATACAATTGGATGCTCCTCTCCTTGCACTCTCTCTCTCTCTCTCTCTCTCTGATTACTGGTTACAGATCTTAAATTTATTTACACTTTTCCTTGCAATTAGATATTTATGGATTTTGATGTACTAATGGTTGATGTCTTCCTGGCTATAATCAATGTACTGGATTCATGGTATTTATCTGCGAGTGAAAGAGATGCTCGACAAGAAATGCACCTCCCGTATAGGGCAATATCAATAGGGTATTTTTTTTTTATTGGAAATTCATGATCCGATGACATGTTTTCAAATGTTATTATTTAATTAATAAGTATTTTTAATGAGTTAGAAATTTGTTTTATGTCCAAACGACGGTTCAGATTAGCTGATTATGATGTTTCTGTGGACAAGGGTGGTGATAGTAATGAATTCCATGCCCATATGTCCATTATGTAATATTTTAAAGTGGAGGGACTTAATTGTACGAAAACGATTGGGCTTAATTGTTATATCTGCTTTTAAGTGTCCTTAAATGAGGAGCTATAGAAATACTCAAAACCCTTTTTCGCAACATTCTTTCCTTTCTTTTGTATTTTTTTTAGTCATTTTTTTGAGATAAGACAGGAGCTTCTTTCCTCAAGTGGACAGGAATTTTCCCTTTGAAGAAGTTCTGGGCAATGGTTGTAAGTCACCCAAGGGTTAGGGTTTAGAAAGCTCTAACCATTAGGTGGGCTGAATTTTCCTGATGCAGGAGCATTTCAATGGATTGACCAGAACCCGTTCAAGAACCCAGACCAAGAACCGGATCCAAGTCTGGTGGTTGATTAGTAGGATATTTAGAATATTTATTTATTTGGAAAAGAGACGTAATCTGTTGAGAACCAGATCCAAGTCTTCTTGATTCTGTTGAGAAGTCGGAGATAAAAAGAAAAAAGAAGTTGACTCTGTTCAAGACAGAGAAAGAGCAACCAACTCCTCCTTTTTACAACCGAAACCCAACCCCACAATGTGACTCTTCAATAGAGCCTCTCCCCTCCTCCTAGGTTTCATCCAGCAATAAGAAAGAAAAACGAAAAGAAAGACTTGCGAAACAGAGAAATCAGAAACCCCCATACCCCTCGATTCATACAAATTCCCCCCCTCCACCCTCTATTTCCCTTTCTAGGGTTTCAAAAATCAAAGAAAAAAGAAGAGAAGAGAGAGTGTTACACCTGTGCCCAAGTCCGGTCTAATTTGAACTTTTTATAATAGGTGTTGCATCAGAGTTCGTCAGTACTGGTAACCTGTGGACTGTAGCAGTTGATTGGTCGGGGGGACAAACTGACCCTCCATGTCCTTGCACCTCTTGTGAAAAGAGGAAGAAGAGATATCCGAACAAGCTACCGAAGGTTTAGAAGTGAGTAACCTAACCACATTCCTTGACTTATTTATGCATGATATATACACATTGCGTATTGTGCACAAAGCCCTATGGGAACCCCCTTGGTGGGCAAGAAAACTGGAGAATTCCAGTTAAGATAGCACAGCAATGATATACCGATCAATCATACATTGATCAACCGGTTGATATGAATACCCTAGAATGGGTTATTGTCTGTGGGTCCCACTGCTTCGCTTTCATACTTCGCAAAGTGTCCTTCTAATGTAGGACTAGATTTGGAAACTCAAACTAAACCCAAACTGCAGGAACTTTTAGTCAAAAGAACAACCAAGTACCCAAAACACACCAGCAATAATCAGTCCAACAGAAGAGTAAGAAATCAGCAGGCTATTGATCCCAACAGCCAGTATCGATTAGGACAGAACAAGGATAATCAGATAAAAGCAAGCCTGTGATGGAATAAGGCTTCAAATAATTCAGATCAACAGATTAATATGCAACAGAGGCTCAACAACCAACAGAAACTGAAATAAACCCATCGAGTTCAGTTCTGGTCATGACAGGTCACTAGAAGACGAGAATATGGAGACTTGTAATATCTCACTAATGGCTGGCAGAATCAGGCCTACCTTGGATCAATCCTAAAGGGGGTATAGGGGAACAATCGACCAAAGTTTGGGAACCAGCCGATGACTAGAACTAGTACCAACAGAAAAGGCCGATTGGCTTTGTTTTCAGGAATTCTGTGCAGGAAGTCGAGAGTATAAATACCTGATTCGATGGTAGCAGTAAAACCTTGAAATAACTTGAAAACCAACTTGAAAGATAATAAGACAGCTTGAAGAAAACCTCAAGGACTTCACGCCGCAAATAGTTGCTTGGATCAAACACCAAACCCAGCACTTTGATCAAACACAAAGCAATCTCAGCAGAAACAGAAACATTGCAGCAGCAACAGTTTTCTTTTTCTTTTTTTTTTTTTTTTTTGTATAAATCGTGGGCTCAAAGTGAGACCATTTTCCTTTATTTATAATGATGGGGGGTTACAATAAAATAGAAACTCAAAAGTTATTAAACATGAAATAAAGATTGCTAACATCTAGTTACTAAATCTGAAAAAGTAAACTAGGAAATAAAAGAGATGGAATTAGAAACTAATTAAAACTAATAACCCCATCAATAGCCCAAATCATGGGCCAATAGATCAGACCTGGTTAACCCAATCAGCTACTAGGGTCGACCCTCTTCTTCCTTCTTGAGTAAACCTTCAAATCTGCATCAACACTACCCGGCTTGAAAACATTCGTCATCAGCATGAATCCAAGTACAATCACTACGGGGACGGCCCTTCCACTTGACAAAGAAAGTGTGGTAACCGGTATCACGGTGAGTAGTCTTGTAATTGTCATCAAAGACATCTTCAATGACTTTAGAAGTAGGTGGCTTCAGTTGGGGCAGCCTCAGCATTTGTTCCGTGTCTCCATCATCCGAATGGTGTCTAACATAAAGGTGAAGATCAGCCACATTAACACATTGCTTATGGTCATATCATCAGGCAACTCAAGCTCATAAGCATTAGGTCCTATACGTTTCATCACCTTATAGTGACCCATCTTCCGTGGGTGGAGTTAAGTGTTGACACCCATTTGAAACCATTCAGGATTTACTCTTATCATCACCATGTCCCTCGGTTTAAACTCCACATAACGCCGATGACGCATTGCCTACATTGCTTATGCGTCATCAGACGTTGTCAGGTTGCAAAGCTCTTCTTCAAGGAGGTAGTGCGACTACATGGGTTGCCAACTAGTATTGTGTCTGACCGTGATGTTAAATTCATGAGTTATTTTTGGAAGACATTGTGGTTAAAAACAAATACAAAGCTGAACTTTTCAACTGCATTTCATTCACAGACTGACGGACAGACAGAGGTGGTGAACCGTAGCTTGGGAAATTTGTTGAGGTGTTTGGTTCGAGATTATGAGAAGACATGGCCTTCCATTCTTGATATTGCAGAATTTGCCTACAACAGCTCAGTGAATGGGACAACGGGTCGTACTCCTTTTGAGATCTTGCTTAGAGTGCAGCTTAAGCATCCTATTGATCTTATGTCACTCTCACCCTAAGATCGAGTTAGTATTGAGGCTGATGAGATGTTGCGCCATATTACTGAGGTGCATGCCAACGTCTGATGACGCATTACCTTGAACAATGAGGTGTATAAGGCTTCAGCTATCATGGCGTCGCCAAGGCAGCGATTTGGCATCCTGGCTGAAAAAGAAGTTCATGGCAGTGCTACGATTTACGTGACTCACAAATGGCGGTCGCCATTGGCTGATAGGGGTTTCTATGGCACCGCCATGGACGTCAGGTCACGCCTGATTCACTAGGCGGTCGATTTTTTGTAAAATGCAAGGTGATTTTGATAGGGCTATGTTGATTTTTGATGATTTGATGTTGCTTAATGTTGGTTTTATATGTTATAGGATATATAATATAGGCTTATAGCATGCTAAATAACTTTAAAAAATAGCGAAAATAAAAAATAGCATACTGAATAACTTTAAAAAATAGGAAAAATAAAAAATGACACATGGGAGATTTGACCGCCATGGCAACGTCATAACGGTCGATTCATTGCCAAATCGATTAGCCACCCCTCCACCGCCTTGGATCGATTTGACGCCGTGACAACTATGCCAGAGAAAAAAAAAAGAAAGAGAGAAGACGCAGAAGACGAGAAGGAGAGAAGAAAGAACAGAAGAAGAAGAGGAAGAAGAGGAGATTGCAAGAAAGAGAGAGAATCATACCTGGATTTGCCATTGATAGAAATCGACCCCAACTCTCCAACATCTTCAAGGAGAAGAGAGTCCCCCCTTTTGTCGGTAACTAACACCTACCCCCACGATTCACCTTTGTTCCCTTCCTCCTTGGTATATTTTATTTCCTAAACTGCCCCTCCTATTATCCTTTATCTCTTTTTATGCCATATTTTTCCGTATTTTCAATTAGACCCCTGCCCCACACGTGATACACCCCTTTATGACTTAAATTGAATTTCAGTATTTACAGTTTTGCTACACCTGCATTAAAAAAATTTAAAAAAAAAAAAAAAAAAAAAAAAATCAGAGCTATTTTTCCATTCTGCCATTGCTTTTTAAACTTCCTTTATTTATTATTTTGCCATCATACTTGAGTGCAATCTTACCTATCTCCACCATGGTAGCCAATAGTTAAGTTGTTCAACAGCTGAACTCCTATAAGGGAGAAACTAATGCAAAATTTGAAGCTCTCACTACCATTGTCACTTCCCTTAAGACAATGATGGAATCCATACAAGCTTCTATTGATCGTTTGGAAGCAACAGATAGAGGAGAGAGTCACATCTAGTTTGGGGATTCTTCTAACACCACTCCACAGGATCCGTCACTACCACTACCACCACCACCACCACCTCCACCTCCACCTCCACCATCATATGGAACTGGTAAATATGATGATGGAGCAGAAAGAGCAACAAGATTGGATGTCCTTGATTTTTATGGAGACAACAATCCAGAACTGTACCTTGACTGGATTAACAACTTGGAAACATTCTTCAGATGGTACGAGTTAATTGAGGCCCGAAAGATCCTACTTGCAAAGGCCAAACTAAAAGGCATGGCCTGAGTCTGGTGGATCAAGCAACAACAACAGAACCGAGCCCAAGGCATTGGTTTAGTCACTACTTGGGCTGAAATGCATGAAGTCATAAACCGGAGATTCTTGCCTTCTGATTACAAGCAACGCATGCATCTTAGGTTTGCATAGTTGAAACATGAGAATTTGACCATTAAAGAGTATGCTTTTTTATTATTATTATTTGGCCACTCGTTCTGATTTTGAGTGGGATAAAGAAGTATTAGTGGCACAATTCCGCAATGGTTTGCACCCTCAACTTAGTGCTGCCCTTGCCTTTAGCCGACTACTTACAATGAAAGACGTTGTACAAGTAGCTTATCAGGTTGAGGAAAGTCTGAAACGCCCATACAATCGGAGGCCATTTACAGATGCTTTTCCTAGAGTTCCTAATTCTATTCAGCCACAGTCATCTCCACAGGAAAAGTCAATCAGCAGATCATAGGCTAGTACTTCATCTATGGCATCTTCACGACCCAACCGACCATATTGTCCACCTCGTTGTGAGTCAGACATGTCATCTTCTCGGCCTAATCATCCATACTCCACCTCAACGTGGTTATGACAAGAATTCAGCATTTTCCAAAGGAGGCTATTTAATGTTTCCAATGCAAGGGGAATGGGCATAGAGCTAATCAATGTCCTAACTGGTCGTTAGCATACATCGATAAAGACAATTTTATACCATATGCACCAGAAGAGCAACCGAAAACAGGTACAGTACATCTGGAGGCTGAATGTGATCGTGAGCCCAATGAGATCAATGATGGTGACAGTGATGGTGAGCCCCAACCGTTCTATATGATTCGCCCTCTTTTGACTACATAGAAGATTCCTAAGGACAATTGGCACCATAACAGTACCTTTTAGACCAAGGTGTGATGCAATGACAGTTTATATAATATGGTGATTGACCTCGGTAGTTGTACCAATGTTGTTGCTGAAGACGTTGTTCGCAAGTTCGGTCTAAAAACTGAGCTTCATCTGAATCCCTATAAGGTTGGCTGGGTGAACAACACTAACTTGAAAATTAATGAAAGGAGCTTGCTCACGTATTCCATTGGTGGATTGATTGATCAGGTGCAATGTGATTTTCTCCCTTTGAAAGTCTGTCACATTCTTCTAGGGCACCCATGGTTGTTCGACAAAAAAGCCAAGCACTGTGGTCATGAGAATACATACTCTTTCCAGCATAGTGGCCTTGAGATGAAGTTCCTTCCAACAAAGGATCTTCCCCCTCTCAAGGTCAAGAAGACAGTACTTTTCTCATCAAGCGCATCGACTCTGACAGCATTCTTGGACCTCATCCAAACTCGATGGAGTCGAGTTCTTTTCAGAAGGGGAGAGTTGATGTAGATACAGCTGCACTTACTTGGTTGGACCAGCATGACCAGTTGTGGAATCCTAGGGCCAAGAAGAACCGGTCCAACCCAGGGTTTTGGTCCAACAAGGGTTGGGAATAAAATTAGTAGTTACTTAGTATTTTATTTCATGCTTTTTATTTTCCAGACATGAACATAGGAGTAGGATTTATTTCCTCGCTTTGGTTTCTTTTTTATTAATTGTTTCCTAGTTTAGGCTAGTTTCCATTTCAGTTAAGTTTCTAATTTCATGTTCCTATTTTCCTATATATAAGTTTTAACCGATGGAAGACTTAGAGTGATTTTGATTATTGAATGAAGATGTCGAGTTTGTGCACTAGTGAAGTGTGTGATTCCCCTCCTTCCCCCTCTCTACTCTGATTTTCCCTTTCTTCCCTAAGGTTCTCCATCACAGCCACTAGGGCTGACCCTCTTCTTCCTTCTTGAGTAGACCTTCAAATCTGCATCACCTTCCATGTTTGACTCTTCACTTCTTGGGGTCCATTAATACCTTATGAGACCAAGGAGGTGGGCCCACATGGGCCATTGGGACTTTAAGTGGTTTCAGTGAAAAAATGAGTCAAACAGACAAACAGACCTTAGTGATCTTAATCTATATATAGAAATGAGCTTTAAGCTCATTCATTGTCTGACAAGAAAAGAAAGAAAGGATAGGAGGAAGAAGAGTAAGAGCTCGGGTCTGAGCTTGAGGACTTGCACCAGTTGCTGTCCGCATCCTAACCTAAGGTTGGTGGTCCCTTCCCCATCTCTTCCTCCTCATTTTCATGGTTTGGAATGACCTAGGGTTAGGGTTATGGTTGGGCAACCAAAACCAAATGTTGAGGCTTGGGGTTTGAAATGTTGTGCTCCCTTGTGATTGTAAGACACTAATGCACACCCTCCAACCCAAGAAACATGCTTCCCGAGCTTTGGTTGAACCATTTGGTCGAAAATCTAGATTTTTTGGGTTGACAAAAATTTGATCAAATCTCCCAATTCAACCGTTAGAACTGTGATCCAATAGACTCAAATGGAAGGTGGGGTAGCCCTTTACAAACCCCACAAAGCCAAAATGATCATAGGTTGGAGGTCATTTAGATCAAAGCTAAAGAACAACCTCTGAACTGCCACCAGTAGATGGGTGACATCTACATGTGGATGATCCAACAGAAAAGAAGCCTTTGTTTAGCTCACCAATAGATCCAACCTGCAAGCCATCATCAATCGGTGACATCAACTGGTGGATGATCTGATAAAAGTTCTGAAAATGAGCTTTTGTTTAGATCACTAGTTGATCGATGATCTACAAGTGGCATCAACTAGTGGGTTCCTTACCGTATTGTTCTTAAGCCCATTTTAAGACTTTAAGGGACCCTTTAAGGCACTTTTTAACACACGTTTACACATGCAATTAGGTTAGAGACAATCGCTTCCGATGAGGCCTATTGTTTCAGTCTTGTCGCCAAGAGCTTCACTCAAACTTATGGGATTAACTACCAGGAGACTTTTGCTCCAGTTGCTAAGATGAACACAATTCGTGTTAGCTTAGCTTGTGCCGCCAACTTAAATTGGGATCTCTAGCAGATAGATATGAAGAATGCATTCCTTCATAGGTAACTTGAGGAGGAAGTGTATATGGACATTCCTCTTGGGTTCACTTGCTCCAAAACCCAAGGGAAGGTATGCAAGTTAAAGCATACATTGTATGGGTTAAAGCACTCCCTTTGCGTTTTGTTCAAGCGTTTCCATAAAGCCATGGTTGCTACAGACTACTCTCAAAGCAATGTCGACCACACTCTGTTCATCAAGAGACCTGGTGGGAAGATTGCTATATTGATAGTCTATGTAAATGATATTGTTGTTATTAGTGATGATCTGGCAGAAATCTCTCGCCTCAAGAGATACTTTAGTGAGGAATTCGATATCAAAGATCTAGCACAGCTTCGTTACTTCCTTAGCATTGAAGTTACCAGATCTTCTCATGGGATCTACTTATTTCAACAAAAGTATGTGCTTGATCTTCTTTCTGAGATAGGCATGTTAGGGTGTAAGCCGACAAACACTCCTACTGAAGCTAACGGTCACCGGAGTAGCAAGGAAGGTGATCCTGTGGATAAGGGGAGATCAGAGATTATTAGGGCGTTTGACCTATTTTTCTCATACACGCTCTAACATAGCATTTGTCGTCAGTTTAAGTAATCAGTACATGCATAACCCCTACTCAACTCACATGGAAGTTGTATTGTGTATTCTCCGGTACTTGAAATCTGCCCCAGGATGTGGCATCCTTTTTTTCCTAATGATTACCTTAGGGTGGAGGCCTTCATAAATGTTGATTGGGCAGGTTCCCCTGATAACCGCAGGTCTACTACTGGTTATTGCACCTTTGTTTGTGGTAACCTTCTTACATGTTGAAGCAAGAAGCAAACCATGGTTGCCTGTTTAAGTGTCAAATCAGAGTTTCGTGCTATGGGACATGGCATTTGTGAGATCCTATGGCTTCAAGGTCTTCTCACAGATTTGACTGTCCCTGCCACCCTTCCTATAAAGCTCTTTTGTGATAGCAAATCTACCATTAGCATTGCTCACAACCTTGTCCAGCATGATCGAACAAAGCATATGGAGATCGATCGACACTTCATCAAAGAGAAGCTGAATATGGGTCTTATCACTATGCCTTTTGTTCCCATTAGTGAACTGATTGATGTATTTACTAAAGGTCTTGGTAAATACCATTAGCATTGCTCACAACCTTGTCCAGCATGATCGAACAAAGCATGTAGAGATCGATCAACACTTCATCAAAGAGAAGCTGAATATGGGTCTTATCACTGTGCCTTTTGTTCCCATTAGTGAACAATTGACTGATGTATTTACTAAAGGTCTTGGTAGTAAGATGTTTCATCCTACTATCTACAAGTTGGGCATATGTGATATATATGCACCAACTACAAGGGAGTGTTGTAATAATGGGTTTTACGGAAAGTGTCAATTGCCAAACAGACCCTAACGGATTTAATGGTCCTTGTAATTCTCTATAACTTTCTCTCTGTTATTATAAATAAAGAGGGTTGGTGTCATATTTGACACAAGTCATTACCCCATCCAACACTAACAAACGCCTAAACTTTCTATTCTTAGGACAACTCATGAATTAGAAACTTTCCTAAATTTCTAGACCAGAGAACCCAAGAATCCGAAAATATAAGCTTTTTAAGTTTCTAGAACCAAATTCTCAAGCTCACATACAAAATTAGAAACGACCATCGTTTTTAAGGCGTTGCCTTGGCGCTGATGCGGTCTAGAGATGGTAAGGCAGTGCTCCGCCTTACGTGAAGTGGAACCTTATGGGTTTTTTTTTTTTTTTTTTTTTTTTACATTTTAAAATTACTTGATGAAGATTCCAAATATATATTTTTTTATTGGTAGGTGTATGGTTTTGTTAACACTTGAAATGTATGGGATCATCTTTACTCCACCAAAAATAACCAAAACAAACAAAACGAAAACACGATTCACAAACAAGGTTTGAATTTTGTCAAGGGTTTTAAGAAAGGGCTTTGAGAAGGAATCAATGAACAAGAACCACTGATCCAGGCAACCATTTTGCTCCGGCAGCGGTGAGCTTCATTCTTATTTGACAGGAGTAGAAATATAGTGGATGACCTTAGGGCTTAGGCACTCATTTTAGCATCATAGAGGTAAGTATAATAAATACTTGTATTTTTTTTTGTCTTCTTTTTTTATATTTATAATTTTGTTTCATATTATGTATTTATATTATATGTTAATATGTTATGATGGTTGATGATTGATGAAAATGAGCTTAGTTTATTCGCTTTATTGATTTGTTTTCTTGATGATTATCTTATATTGGTATGAATATGAACCTTTAATATTTATTTAACATATGAATAATAGGATTCAACTAGGATTTGAGCCAAATAGATTGGTTTTATAAAAAAATTACACAGGAACGCTTTAGTGGATAAGGCGACGCTTTATGCGCGCCTTATTGCTAAGGCGCTCCGAAAGACTCTCAAACGTCTCCGTCGCCTTACCGCCTTAAAAACTATGGAAACGACTCATGTAGAAACTCAACATGGACTCAAGTTAACCTTGTAGAAGACAGAATATAGAAACTACAAGCTATACCTAATCTCGTAATAGGACTCAATTCCCTCATACTTGGGCTTATTGAATTGGGCCTTGACAAATAAAACCCATGACCCATATAGCCTATTGGGCACTCAAAATTGAGCCTATTGGTTCATTCTTGGTACAGTCTGACCCAACCAATGGCTTGGGTTGCTAGTTCTTCCTTCTGATCTTCTGACATGCATCACTAGGTCAATCCACACTTTGTTGGATTCACCAAATGTTAAATGGATGAGTAGGAGTTGAATCGCATGAGGAGCTTTTCATGCTAGATACCTACCATCTTGTTGAATTCATTCCACTAAACGATTAGATAAATTAATATATTATTTGGCCAAGGCCTACGTTATGTTTATGGGGACCATGCTTTTGGCAGGCTAGACATTTATTAGATGCTTTTCAGTCATTTCACTGTTTTGCTTGTTTTGGTAGACTGTGTGCCCAGTCATTAATTAGGCCTACCCTTGGAAGTGATCTCTCCTTCTCATTTTTTGCAATCAAGTTGGGTTTTATTTTTTTCGCTTTGGTTGTTGGGGAAGCCTGCCTTAAAATATTTGATCCCAGGCTCCAGGCCTTAATATAATTACTCAAAATCCCAAGCACAGTAATAACTCAAATATCTGGTTCTACAAGTTCATGAAATGGACATATAAATCCACAGAATAAGGCATATCTCAGAGCAGAAAGCATTCAAGAATATACACTTGATTTAGATGATGTTGCAGCCTATGATGTAGCTTTAAAGTTCCACCTCAAAACCCAGTTCAGATGGAAGTTTTGACATGTACTGCCAGCATCCAATCATCCATGACCATTAGAGAGCAGAATGAAATTGTTCCAATCATGATAAGAAGAATATGTTCTCATGCAGAAAATATAAAAGACTTGTCCTTCACTTCATATACACACATATAGCTTCAAAATTATTTAGATAATAAGATTCTGACTTTCAGAAGGAAAAAGGATCCAAAATATGAACAGTCAAGTCAAAACTCCTTCAGCAAGGTTAATCTCCCAAGTGATAGATATCTAACGCCAGTTTAGAGTTTGAATAGTTTCATCACAAAATTGTCTAGAGAAGTTTGATTCTCTAAATGGAAAGGCTAGTGCAAATAATATTGTTAACAGCCAAATTAGGGTAGAATGCTTGAGTGAATAATGAGATCACTCAAGACTTTATTTATAATAAGAAAATCAAAAAAGAAAATTACAAGTATCCCCCCTTTCCACCGCCCCTTGTTAATTAGGGTCAGTGGAAGGGGGAAAAGCCTACAATGCAGATACAATATAGTCTCACTTTTATCACAGAAGAGGACAAGTGTTTTTGGCAGAAGATGCTTTACAGGAACTCCCATGAACAAAAGGTAAGTTCTTCATTACAGAGAATTGCATCAATTATATAAGATTGGGATTCAAACTGAGTCTGAGAGGTATTATCCAGTGCTGTCCCAGACAAACTGAAAATAGATGGTTCTCAGAGGAAGGAAAATGAAGAAGTCAAATTATAAAAAGAGTGCCAGCGTTGACTCACCCTGTAGGCCTCCAATATTGGAGTTAAGAGTTGGATACCTCTGTTTAATTATGCATTTCAAACTTATAAAAAAGAGACTAGGAAAAATGTGCATTAATATCTGGTGTCGCAGAGCATGTAGAGAAAATGGGGGTCAAACAATTCTCTACTTACAGATGCATCTTACAATTGGCCATTACCTCCCCTCTACCTGTACAATAGGCTGCTCCACGGGAGAAAAAGAAAGGGACATCTGACCCAATTTCACTTGACCATTCTTGGAGTTTCTTCTCAGTAGCAACACAACCACTGAACTGATTTGCTGCCCACAGTGCAGTTGCAGCATTGCTACTCCCACCACCAAGTCCAGCTCCAGTAGGCACTCTTTTATCCAGGTGGATCTGCACAAATTTTTGAAATGGTGAATAAACCCAAAAACAGGTAGTAACTTTACTTAAATCATATAGGTATTGCTCAAAAAGGATGTTAAAGAAATAATGTGAATCTATATGTTGCATTTACCCAGAAGAAGTTGTCACTACCAGTCTTTTTCCTGTACAGGTTAAGGGCTTTAATGATCTGCAAGGGAGCCACTAGATAAATAAGCTTCAAAGAATAACAGAACAAAAAGAAGAGGAAGGACTACAGATGGTAAACAGAGGTTGGGGTGGGAAGGGAATCAGTTCCAGAGATCCAATCTTTAACTTACCAAATTTCGATCATCAAGGGGGACTCCACTCACATTGGTTGAAAGGCGATCTTTCTCTTTTGCTGGGGACAATGAGAACTTAATTCTATCTCCTAGACTAATTACCTAGAGAAATATGAAGGGAACATGTGGGAATTAGCCTGAAAAGAAAGGAGAGGAGAATGGAGGGAGCACAAATAAAAGAAGTAAACTAAAACCAACAAACTTTTAAATGTTGTAAAGCCAGTATCTGCCCCAAATTTATGTAAATTATATATTTCAGACCTCAAGCAAAGATTCTCAAATACTTGAAATAACAAGCTCTTACATGAAATAGAGATGCCAAATCATGATATCCGTCTTCTCTCTTCCTTGTTGTTCTCAAAAATACATTAATCTGAAACCGGAACTTACATATTCAACTTAAATAAAGTATCAAAAAGAAAATCCACCTATCAGAACCACAGGGAAAAAGAAAAGAAAGGAATCACCTTGCAAGGTGAAAACAGAGTGAGCCTTGAAAGGCCAGTGTTCTTATCCACTTCATCTGCCAACCGATTTAGCCTCTCTTCAGGATCATACACTACCTAAAATCAACCAGACCGGGAAGGATTAAGTTCAGAATTCGGAATCTAAAGGAAAACAGGAGCGGGGTGGAGCGGGGTTGGAAAACTGCAACTTGGAAACCGAGACGTAAGGGGAGCATACCTCCACTTGTTTTCTGCTCGTTTCTGAGTCAAAAGCCATGGCCTTGACAAATGGGTTTCTCTGAAATTGAAGCTTTTCACCGAAACTACGAGGGCCATGTTCCCGAAATGCAGTAAGACTGCTTTTCCTAATGAAATTACCGGTCTTCCTTCCATGAGAAGAAGGATGAACAAATAGGAGTTGGGAAGCGGCCATGGATTACTAGTATCTTTTGCAGATCATGTACATGGGTAATTGTCAAATGGCCAACCTAGTACCGGAAGAGCTGACCCCTCTGTATTCTCTTTTTACATATTCCAACAAAATTTGGAGAGACCTTTCCTTTTTTATTACTCATGGGGTCTGTTGTCGTGAGTCTCGCGACGAATTGATTGTGGATTCATTTTGATTAAATAACATATGCCCCTATTATTTCTTCGAGTTCTATCTAGATGGGAACCTCTCCGTGTTACCCAATTTTAGGCGAATTATAAGGAATCTGTATTATCTTTTGGATATTCCAATTTAGAGACAGTTTTACCCCTTTTTATATTACTGGATTGAGTTTCCCACGCTGTCAGCGTGAGAAGGAAACTATATACTCTTTCCATTTAGTGGCCTGAAAAAAGATATCAATTCATGTAGACCTCACACTTTCATAATAGATAAGAAAATAAATAAAATATAAAATATTTAGAGCCCACACTTTGTGAGAAAGCATGAAAAGGAATTCGCATATGGATCATGTGCATATCATTTGCCTAACTTTTACCTTTTTATTACTCTTGGGTGTCTATTGTCATGAGTCATGGAGAATTGGTTATGGACTTATTGGTTCTCTATTTAATTTAGCATTTTAGATTCTCTGTGGTGAGCAATGAGGTGCAATGAACATCCAATGGATGGGATGATTTAGGTATATACCCACAAACATTGGATGCCCACTACACCTCACCACTCACAGTAGCGGATTTTTACTTTATTTAGTGGCCTAGAAAAGTTATTAGTTCAC
>NW_024870519.1:60796-65079 GCF_013358625.1 Macadamia integrifolia | reverse complement strand
AAAAAAAAAAAAAAACAAAAAACAAAAAACAAAAAAACACAAAAATAAAATACATGTGAGGAGCCCACACTTTTTTTTATAAAGCATGGGATAGAATCCACAAATGGACAATGTGCGTATCTTTTTCCCTTGTATAGTCTTTCGTGTTTATTGTCGTTAGTTATGGTGAATTGATTATAGGTTTATTAGATCTCACAACATCTAGGTGAACCGAGGCAGTAGAGAGGGTCTAGATGCAATGCGACACTAAAAACGTGACCAAAATGGCCGCCTAGGCGACCAAGGTGACACTAGTTGTCAAGGTGCCTAGATGCCAAGGTGGTCACCTAAGCGGCGCTTGAAAACATGCTCTGAGCTCTCCTGTAAACCTAAAATTTTTATTTTGCCACTTGGCAAAGTCCATATAAGCTAAAACTTGACATGTGAGCAAGGGACTTAGGGAGATACATGCCCATATGATGTGGGACCATATGATGATGTCACATAGCATAATAGGTGATTGTGAAGAGAAGACTCTCCATGTTTGGCCCCATGATTTCCAAGTGTACTTTTTTTTAAAATAAAAGTTGTTGGATCGTAATGTAACACCCTAAATCAGAAGCAGTTGAATGTCCAAGTGTCAAGACCCAGCTAGCATAAGGACAATAGGCTCTCCTACAGTATAGCAGTAGGAGAGAGAATTTAACATATCCAATGGCCATGTTAGGGGTGTTAAATGTAGAAAATGAGTGGAACCAGTCCTATAATGGGTGGACTCAAGAACCCAAACGTTAGGACAGCAAATGGTGCAAAATGGGTAGACCGGCGGGATACCCTGCTGCCAACCAGCCAGCCAGTTCGACTGGCAGAATGCCCAAAAATGGCATTTTTGTCTGTGGGTCCCACTGCTTGGAAGGGTAATTCTGTCCATATCTACCACGAATTAGGGCTTGCTTAAGGGTTCAAATGCAATTGGTTTCATGTTAAACCCTATTTTCTATAGTGAGATATTTAAGTTTAATTAATTAGGAAAAATGGTTTTTATAAAAAGTGATTTTCCTCTGTTTAGCTTATAAATAAGAGAAGGTCGCATGTTTCTCTCTATTTTGCTGCTATGAACAGAACGGAAACAGAGAAGGAAAAGAAGAGAGAAAAGAGAAGAGAAAGAAGGAAGAAGAAGAAAGGGAGTTGCGAATTAGGGCTGCTACACCTAAGGTAAGGCTGCTGCCCTACTTCTTTAATGAAATTAATTAGGTTAATATCAATAGATTGTTAGGGTAAGGGAATTTAGTAAAATTAGGGACTGAATTGAGTACCTATGGACTGAATTCGGTACTTGTGGCTGAAACCCTAAATTCAGTAAGGGTTCAGGGATTTAATTAGAAGAGACTTCGTCTCTGAAAACTCTAAACCAAAGGGATTTCAGTATTCATGAGAAATTTATGTGAATCAGGACTGAAACAAGGTAGTATGTAGTAAAAATTATGCAGAGAAAGCATAGGCAGAATTTTATTAAATTTCAAATTTGGGAATTGAAATTTAAACAATTTAATTCTTTCCCTATAACCCTAAATTGGATCTAATTGGAGGTGGAACTTGATCGGAGTTACTGTGTTCTACTGTATTGACCTTAATTGAATGATGAAATTTGGGGAAAATCAGTGCAGTCCTTCAATTTACCTAATTCATGTTCAATTCTGAAATTTGTTTGGTAATTGGGTAGAATATTTTATGTGATTTTAATAACTACAATTGGTGTTTTTGAGGACTGTAAAATGACCCTAGAGGCCTTAGGGAACCTTCCCCATGTTGCCAAGGCCAATACCCATCGGCCATGAGTGGCCCAACCCAAAAAAATAGACAGAACAGCCTCTGGGAGTGTAGAAATTTCTACAAATTCTCTCCCACCGATTGGGGTATTTTGAGCCCAATCAGCCCCTATTTTGGGTGGTTAGTGCCCTGGCCCATGTTTGTTATGTTTCTTACCTTTTTACCCAAATTAAGCCTATGGGTAGGGGTAGTTCGGGGGCATTTTCAAGACTTTAATTAAGGATTAGTATGTGGGCTGCTAAAGGTTGTAAGGTTCATCATAGAATCTATACTAAGTCATGTTAGGCAGTATAAATATTTAATATGATTGTACATCATTCACATAGGAACCTAAACTAATCGGGTGAGAATACGAAGTTGATTTCGGAGATCCAATCGCACTAGTGATTCGGGTTTTAAGGTGAGTGGGTGTTTGATTTTATTTTACAGAGTGTTTTTGCATTATTTTCTATTTTGCATGAATCATGAGTATGAATGATTTGTTATGTTGCTGCTGTTGGGAAACATGTCCACACTCCTTGCCATGTTTTGGTGTTAATAAACAAACATACATCTTTAACTTGATTGATAAAGTGTGATTAGCTTGAAGAAACCCTTAGAAGGTCGAATCAAGATATGAAGCTTAAAGACATGAAACAGCAAACAAGAAGGAAAGAAGATGAAGGGCCAAAGAATGGAAGATTCAAGTGAAGAAGAAGACCACTAGGATAGATTAGTTATTTTTAAGGTAATTTGTAATTTCCACATACTTATATGCACTCACCTCATGCATGTGCATTGCATCATATTAGAATGACCATAGAGCATGCCTTGACCAGGTATGGAAAGTCTCTAAGTGGTGTGGAACACACAGTAATCTGACTCAAGGGTATTTTAGGGAATCTTAAGGTTAGTATTAGGAGATGAATCCTTCATAGAAGTTGTAGGAAATTGAGTTGTGATTCTAACGCAACTGATCTCAGATCATTCTAAAGTCGGACCGAAAAGTTATGGTCAAAACACTGATGACTGATCAGTATGACAACATTCTGTCAAAACAGAGCATGTCATGTTGGCGGTCGACCGGCTGGAAGCCCCGATCGATCGGAACCACCCGAGACCATAGGCAGTAGACCGGCTGGAAGCCCCGATCAATCGGACCTATTCAAGACCATAGGCGATCGATCGGCTGAAAGTCCCGGTCGATCGGTGACTGCCTGGAAGTGTCCCAACGGCTATATTTTGCCTACAACGGCTCTTGGCGGTCGACCGGCTACCGATGGAGGTCGACCGGTGGACCCAGAATATGTCCGTTAGAGAGTGATTCCCTGCCTAAAATGCTTAACTAAGTTCACCTATAAATACCCAAATCACTCTTAATTAATTATTCATTAAGAAAGAGCTTTAAGAGCATTGTTGCAAGCATTAAAGAAGTTTATTTCTACTTGAGTTATTCTATTACACAAATCCCAAACAAGAGGCTCAAGTCTCAATCAAAGTCCTCTACTCTCTCCTGTGCAAGTCAAAGCCGTAAGAGAGGACTTTACAAAAGGTGCATCACTCATAATTTATTATTCATTCTCATTTGCACCACACTTGAGGTATTCCTCTTATTCCACTATTTCTTATTAATTTATGTTTTTACAATTCTAGACTGTACTTAGGATTGTAAGGATACTCTTATCCTAAAAAGATAAAGGTCTCTCTCTACCTCTAAAAGAGATTGTAAAAGCGTCTCTCTGCCTGGAAAGGAGATTTGTAAGGATACTCTTATCCGTAAAAAGATTGTAAAGGTTTTCTTCCCTACCTACTGTACTGAAAGGGAGAACTAGTGGAATACCTTACAAGAGGATTCTTGTAGGGAGTGGACTAGACTCAAATTGAGTCGAACCACTATAAATCTTGTGTTGTGGTTGTTATTGTTTTATTTTCTCCGCTTTATTTTAACTTGTTGTCACACGAGTGACCTATTAATCGAAAAGGGTCTAATTCCACTAGTATAACCTATTCACCCCCCTCTAGGTTATTTCAATTGGTATCAGAGCGGGAGCTCAATTTATTTAAGACTATATCGTCTTAATAGTGAGTCAAAGATCATGGCCACATTTTAAGGACCACCAGAAGGCATGAACGCCTCGAGACCCCCGTACTTTAATGGAGAAAATTTTTCTTTCTAGAAGTGTAGATTCAAGAATTTTGTGTGTGGTCACAACATTCTTGTGTGGAGAGCCATTGATAATGGACCATACACCATCACCAAGATAGTTGATGGAAAGACAGTATTGAAGGATGACGGAGAATGGACGGCTGAAGACATCACCCTCATCCAGTACAACTTCTGTGCTATTACGTTCCTTTAATGTGCCCTCAATGAACAAGAGTTCAACCGAGTCATTGCATGTGACACGGCTAAAGAAATTTGGGATATGCTTCTTGTCACACACGAAGGTACAGCAGAGGTAAAAGAAAGAAAGGTAGACCAACTCATTTCTGAT
>NW_024870519.1:0-60776 GCF_013358625.1 Macadamia integrifolia | reverse complement strand
TTCATCTCCCGGCTTTGAAGACCCTAAGTTTCCAAACCATGTCTATAAACTTGAGAAAGCTCTATATGGACTCAAACAAGCCCCTAGAGCTTGGTATGAGAGATTAAGTACTTTCTTGATAGAAAGTGGCTTCTCAAGGGGGAGGATTGACACAACCCTGTTCGTGAAGAACCTGAAGAATGACATACTCATTGTTCAAATCTATGTAGATGATATCATTTTTGACTCAACCAACGAGAGTATGCGTACGGATTTCAGTAACAAAATGAGTAGTGAATTTGAAATGAGTATGATGGGAGGGTTAAATTTCTTCCTTGGACTTCAAATAAAACAAACTGATAATGGAATTTTCATAAATCAAAGTAAGTACACCAAGGAGCTGCTAAAGAAATTTGACATTAACAGTCAAAAACCTTCAGACACTCCGATGAGCTCATCCTTGAAACTAACCAAGGATGAGGATGGAACTTCTGAGGATGTAACTAGATATAGAGGCATGATTGGAAGCCTCCTATATCTAATAGCAAGTAGACCTGACATCATGTACAGTGTATGTGCATGTGCTCGGTTTCAAGCTGATCCCAAGAGATCTAACCTCATTGCTGTAAAAAGAATTTTTAAATATCTGAAAAGCACTTGTGATGTTGGGTTATGGTACCCCAAAAACCAACCCCTTGACTTGGTCAACTTTTCTGATGGTGACTTTGCAGGTTGCCATATTGACAGAAAAAGTACCAATGGTACTTGTCACTTTCTCGGCTCTTGCCTTGTCTCTTGGTTTAGCAAGAAACAAAACTCCGTTGCTCTATCTACCACAGAAGCTGAATATGTTGCAGCTGGTAGATGTTGTGCTCAAATCCTTTGGATGAAGCAAACTCTCCAGGACTTTGGAGTGCATTTCGAATCTTGCCCAATCATGTGCGATAACACTAGTGCCATAAACTTGAGTAAAAATCCCATTTTACACTCAAGTGCAAAGCACATTGATATTCGACACCACTTTCTACGAGACACCATTCAAAATGGTGATGTCTCTCTAAAATTCATTGAAACTGATAAACAACTCGCAGATATACTTACTAAACCTCTTGGTGAAGAGCGTTTTAGTTTCCTAAGGAAGGAACTTGGCATTTGCAACCCGTTTGGCTGAATGAATAAACATTTCTTTTTGAATATTCTTTTCCAAAAGCCCGGACTTGAAAAATCCTTTCCATGGCCATAATTTTTCTAGGTTCTAAAACTTCTTGGACTCTACCGGTAGACAACCCCAATATACCGGTTGACCGGCACTGACCGAATAGTTTGACGGTCGACCGCCAATAACTTTCGATTGACCACCTCTAACCGAAAGGGTTACAGGTCGACCGCCACCATATAACCGGTCAACCGGTGCCACCGAAAATTCGATTCTGAACTCTTTAAAATCGACTTTTTAACCCATTTTTTAAAAACCTTTAGAATCCTATTTGGCCTAAAACCCTATTTTGACTATTCATCTCCCAAAACCCTAGCTTAGAACTTCCTTCTACCCTAGATTTCTTGAGATTCATTCCTATTCATCTCCCAAAACCCTTGCATCTCTTTCTCTCTTACACCTCTAATCATCATGGACTCTCACCGCCCACATAGAGGCAAGAAAACCGTGGCTCAGAAGGGAAAAAGGAAGGCCTCTGACAAAGATACGTGGTTCTCCTCCACCATTGCTCAAGAATCATGGGATCTCTATATCTCTCGCAACATAGAGCAAGGTAGGACCATCAATACCGACTCTTTGTCTAGGTATGACATCAAAGACCTTTTTGATGCTTTGGGATGGGGCAACATTCTCAAACTTGACTCCCATTGTTATCCCCATCTAGTCAAAATGTTCTTTTGTAACCTTACCTTCTCTGGTGAAGGTGACACCCTTTTGGTCCATTCCTATGTTAAGGGCGTTCCAATAGACATCGACATCCTGATTTTAGGAGAAATCCTAGACATCTCTGTGACAGGGGACCTCAAATACTACCAACCCAAGACCTACATAGAACAATTCATGGATATTGACTGTGTGTATTCTAGCATTATGAAGGAATATGCTAATACACACAAAATTAAGGCTAAAGAACTTACTGATATAGCGAGGATTGTCAATCTTATCATCTCTTACAACATTCTCCCAAAGAGTGGTCATAGAGATGAAGTCTCCCCATTTCATGCCTATCTTACCTACTGTGTCTACAAAAGTGTACCCATCAACCTTCCTTACATTATACTCAAAACCATGATTACTCATGGTGATAGACTTCAAAAGGGAAATCTACCCTATGGACGGATGATTTGCCAAATCATGGACCACTTTCAAGTAGATTTTTTTGGTGACTCATTTGACCAATTTCCTCAAGAGATCAATATTTCCACCATTCGCAAAATGCATCTTCTTCCCCAGCAGCCCACACACTCCAAAAAGACTACTGCTGGACCCAGCCAGCCACAGCAACTAGGCAATGATGAGACATCAGCCTATGCAACTGTTGCTGATCTTCAGAAAGTTGGAAACATCATCCTTGCCCAATTGGAAAAAATGGAAAGAAAGCAGAATGAGATTCTCAAGCTCCTCCGCAACGACGAGGACGATGAGGATGACGAAGAAGATGATGACGAGGCGGACATGGAGGATGAGGATGCAGCAGATTAGGAATTATGTTTCTTCTTGCAACTTTATGTTTGTTTCTATCGTTTATTATTATATATTTTTGACATTTATGGAACGTTGAACTTATGATAATTTTCTTTGTGGCACATACTTAGGGGGAGTATTTTTTTTGTGTCATTTTGATTACCTTTTTGCTGTTGATAAAAGGGGGAGAAGACTTACTTCTGACAATGACAATGATAGTATTATCTTTAAATTGTTTATGGAAATGTTAAATTGTTTATGGAAATGACTTTATCTATCCTTGATTACTTTCTGGCTCTGAATTTCATTATCCTATTGATCTTTACACAGAGATAGTCAAATTATTTCTTGTATTTGGTGTCATTGTCTATGTTTGTTTGTCATCACCAAAAAGGGGGAGATTGTTGGGAAACATGTCCACACTCCTTGCCATGTTTTGGTGTTAACAAACAAACATGCATCTTTAACTTGATTGATAAAGTGTGATTAGCTTGAAGAAACCCTTAGAAGGTCGAATCAAGATATGAAGCTTAAAGACATGAAACAGCAAACAAGAAGGAAAGAAGATGAAGGGCCAAAGAATGGAAAATTCAAGTGAAGAAGAAGACCACTAGGATAGATTAGTTATTTCTAATGTAATTTGTAATTTTCACATACTTATATGCACTCACCTCATGCATGTGTATTGCATCATATTAGAACGACCATAGAGCATGCCTTGACTAGGTATGAAAAGTCTCTAAGTGGTGTGGAACACACAGTAACCTGACTCAAGGGTATTTTAGGGAATCTTAAGTTTAGTATTAGGAGATTAATCCTTCATAGAAGTTGTAGGAAATTGAGTTGTGATTCTAACGCAACTAATCTTAGATCATTCTGAAGTCAGGCCGAAAAGTTATGGTCAAAACACTGATGACTGGTTAGTATGATAGAATTCTGTCAAAACAGAGCATGTCATGTTGGCGGTCGACCGACTAGAAGCCCCGGTCGACCGGAACCACTCGAGACCATAGGCGGTCGATCGACTGGAAGCCCCAATCGACCGAACCTATTCGAGACCATAGGCGGTCGACCGGCTGAAAGTCCCGGTCGACCGGTGACTGCCTGGAAGTGTCCCAACGGCTATATTTTGCCTAGAACGGCTCTTGGCGGTCGATCGGCTACCGATGGAGGTCGACCGGTGGATCCAGAATATGTCCATTACAGATTGATTCCCTGCCTAAAATGCTTCACTAAGTTCACCTATAAATACCCAAATCACTCTTAATTAATTATTCATTAAGAAAGAGCTTTAAGAGCATTGTTGCAAGCATTTAAGAAGATTATTTTCTACTTGAGTTATTATATTACACAAATCCCAAACAAGAGGCTCAAGTCTCAATCAAAGTCCTCTACTCTCTCCTGTGCAAGTCAAAGCCGTAAGAGAGGACTTTACAAAAGGTGCATCACTCATCATTTATTATTCATTCTCATTTGCACCACACTTGAGGTATTCCTCCTATTCCACTATTTCTTATTAATCTCTGTTTTTACAATTCTAGATTGTACTTAGGGTTGTAAGGATTCTCTTATCCTAAAAAGAGAAAGGTCTCTCTCTACCTCTAAAAGAGATTGTAAAGGCGTCTCTCTGCCTGGAAAGGAGATTTGTAAGGATACTCTTATCCGTAAAAAGATTGTAAAGGTTTTCTTCCCTACCTACTGTACTGAAAGGGAGAACTAGTGGAATACCTTACAAGAGGATTCTTGTAGGTAGTGGACTAGACTCGAATTGAGTCGAACCACTATAAATCTTGTGTTGTGGTTGTTCTTATTTTATTTTCTCCGCATTATTTTAACTTACTGTCACACGAGTGATCTATTTACCGAAAAGAGTCTAATTCCACTAGTATAACCTATTCACCCCCCCTCTAGGTTATTTCAGTAGTATGAGTCATGGCTCAATATTCAGTTTTTGCACTAGACCTAGCAATAGTAGGTTGTTTCTCACTTCGCCAAGTAACAAGATTACCACCTACAAATGTGCAATACCTAGTGGTTGATTTCCTATCACCATCAACACCAGCCCAATCAGCATCAGAGAAAGTAACCAAATCAACACTCTAATGGGAACAATAGACGAGCCCCTCCCCTGAAGCTCCTTTCAAAAACTTCAAGATACGACAGACTGCCTCCCAATGTATCTTCTTTGGAGATTGTATATATTGACTAACCACTCCAATAGCAAATGATATGTCTGGTCTAGTGACAGTGAGGTAAATACACTAATCTCCAATGCCGGTGTTTGTCTTCAAAGTCTTAACCATCAATAGCCCCAAACTTTTGGCGAAGATCCATAGGGGTATCAACTGGTTTGGAAGCCAACAACCCCGTATCAGATAAAAGATCAAGTACATATTTTCTTTTGGATAAGCCAATGCCTTTCTTACTCCGAAGAACTTCAATGCCAAGAAAGTTCTAGAGGAGACCCAAGTCCTTCATCTGAAAATGCTAATGAAGGTAAGATTTAACTCCAGTAATGCAAGCTTCATCATTGCCGGATATAATAATATCGTCCACATAAACAACAAGAACAACAATCTTGGACTTCTAGTTCTGAACAAACATCGAGTGATCTGAGTAGCGATGTGAACCCACAATGAAGAATAGAGCTAAATTTGTCAAACCACACATGTGGTGACCGCTTCAACCTATAGATGGTCTTGTGAAGTTTGCATACTCTACAAGAATTCTCCCCCTGAGCGACATACCCTGGAGGTTGCTCCATATAAACTTCTTCTTGAAGACCACCGTATTGAAAAGCATTTTTTATATCCATCTGATAGAAAGGCCAATCCAAATTGACAGCAAGAGAAATAAAAACACGAATGGAGTTTAACTGTGCCACCAGAGAGAATGTTTCAAAGTAGTCCACACCACAGGTCAGTGCATATCCCTTGGTGACCAACCGTACTTTAAGACGCTCAATAAAACCATCAGGATTATATTTGACAGTGTACACCCATCGACAACGCACAAGATCCTTACCAGGAGGTAGATCCACAAGTGTCCATGTCTGACAAGATATCCACCCAGGATGAGACAAGGCCTCATGATGAGAGTTAGGAATAGAGTTACTAGACAAGGAATAAGCAAGATTACTAAAAGAAGATGGAAGATGAGAAATGGACACATAATTGTCAATAGGATAAGCCACAAAGGATTTTTGAGTAAAACGCGTACATTTTGGACGGGCAATGGGTTAGTCAGAGGGACCTGCAGTACCAAGATCAGGCTGGTCGGTGGGTAAAGCAGAACTGGTAGTAGAGGATGGCGGCACAGTCTTCCGACGCCGCTGATACACTTGTAAAGGGAGAGTAGGCTCATCAGCAAAAGAGACAGGAACCGGAATAGGTGGTTTAGTAGGAGGAGCTACAAGCAAATTTAGTGGAGTAGAAGGAGAATAATAAGCAGTACTGTCAAAGAAAGTACCATTAGCATTGACAAATTGGCAATAAGAAATAGGGTCATAACACTTAAACCCCTTTTGAGTTTGAGAATAACCAAGAAATAAACATTTAATAGCCCGAGGGGTTATCACCCTATGATTGTAAAATATAAACAAAACACACAACCAAAAACACGATAATGAAGACTAAACAAAGATGCATAGGGATATAAAATAGAAAACGGGGTATGATTATCCAAGACAGATGAGGGCATGCGATTAATAAGGTAACAGGCAGTAAGAACTGCATCACACCAAAACTGCTTAGGAACATGCATGTGGATCATAATGGACCGGGAAACTTCCAACCAGTGTCTATTTTTCCACTCAGCAACTCTATTTTGTTGAGTATATAAGCAACTGTTTTGATGAATCATGTCATTAAATAAAAAAAAACTCAAATATTTCTCACTGAGTATATTCAAATGCATTGTCAGACCGAAAAATTTTAATTGACGCATCAAACTGAGTTTCTATTTCATGATAAAGGTTGTTGAACACGGAAAGAAATTGTGACCAATCTTTTAACAAGTGGATCCAAGTCAAGTGAGAATTGTCATCAACAAAACTAACTAAGTACGAAAAACCTAATATATTACTAACCCGACAGGGACCCCAAATATCTAAATGAACTAATGAAAATAAGGAACTACAAGGCACACTTCGAGTAGGAAAAGTGGAGCAATGATGCTTCCCAAGTTCACAAGCCTCACACTCAATACGAGAAAGAGAGCGACAAATGGGGACCATCAACTGAAGCTTAGATAAGGAGGGACGCCCAAAATGAAAGTGCCAATGAAGTGGAGATCCACTAGTAGTAGTAGCAGTAGTAGTCAGACCAATTCCATCCAAAATACAAGCCAGTCCGCTCAAGCCCTCCACCAATCGTCCTCCTGGTCTAAAGGTTCTGAAAGACACAAAAATAAGGGGAAAATGTTAGAGAACAATTGAGAGATTTAGTGAGTTGACTGGCAGATAGAAGACTTAAGGGAAACTAAGGAACATACAGAATAGAGGACAAATTCATAGATGAGGTAGGACAGATAACTTCATGACTTGTTACTTGAGTAGAAGAACCATCAGCAGGAACAATAGAATTAGAAATTTTAGAAATGGAGAAAAACATGTTAAACTTACCGATCATATGGCAGGAAGCACTGGAATCAATAATCCATGGTGTGGGAGAAGTAGAGGTAATAAGGGAAGAGTTACCTATGTGGGCCAAAGTAGCAGCAGAAGTGGAGGCTGATGCAGACTCAAGTTGTTAAAGACGCTTGAGTAGTTGATTAAAGTCATCGCGAGACACAGTACTAGTAGTAGAAACTCCTAATGCAGATGCAAGTGTGGTGTCTCCAGAAGTACCACATTCGAAATCAGTAGTGACAGTTTTGGCCAACTCATTAGCCGACCATGTTTTGCACAACATGTTTCCAAAGTATAATTTGGCTTACTACAATAGTTGCATTGACGAGAGGACTTGTCAACTAGATGTCAACCTGTACCACGGCCATAGGAACCACGACCACAGCCTTTTCCAGAACCATGACCAGCAACAATGGCAGAGTTATCTTTAGTAGACGAGTCAACCTTAGACGGAATAACCAAACGATGAAGACATGAGAAGACCTTATTGAGAGAGGGCACATTCTCGCCAGTAAAAAGTTGGCCTTTAACATACTGATAATTAGGAATGAAGTCCAGCCAAGATATTTGCTACGTGGAATTCAGCACGTTGTTGCTTTAACTAATCCAGATTAGTGGTAAGAAGCTGATGTATTTGAAGTTCTTCAAGAATGCCTTTATACTCACTAAAGTACTCAAGTTTTGTCACCTTGCTTGAAGTTGATCATCTTTTTGTACAGGTCATAGGTACGAGAAATATTTTTCCCCTGTGAGAAACTCTCCTGTAAGTCTTCCCAAACCCCTTGGCAAGAGTGAAACATAACATTGGAAGCAACAGAAGGGTCAACACTGTTCCACAACCATATTCTAACGACAGTTCTCACGCATCCAATCATCATAAGCAGTTTTAGTAGTAGTGGGATCCTTAGAATCAATTTTGGGGGGTTATCAATAAAGTATTGAAGCTTCCCCTTGGCATGAATATAGGCTTGTATAGCCTGGGCCCACAGAAGATAGTTAGAAACTCCGGAAAGCTTAATACTAGTCACCTGGACTTGAACACGATCAGTAGGTGCCTTTGCTTCAGCCATTACAACAGCAAATGAGTAGAAACTCAACCAAAGAGGTTGAGAATAAGGTAACAAGTAGTAGAAACCCAAGTAAGACAACACACACTGATCTGTAGTAGAAACAATATTTGGCAGCAGATAAAACTCACACACAGGGCACTTGCGGTAGCAACAAGTAGGGTATTTTAGGGTAAAAAAAAGTTCAGAATAGGCTCAAAATAGGGTCGAAGAAGGCACCTGAGAAGGGGAATAAAACCCCAAAACCTGAGCTGGATTAGAGAACTAGGCCAGAAGTTATGACTAAAACTTTGCAGCAGAAAAACCTTCAGAAAACAGAGCATCCGCCGATACCAATAGAGAGCTTAGCAGCACCTGATCAAGCCAATAGAAGGGGCTGCCATTGAGGTCGAGTCTTCCTTAGGGTGAGCAGAAACAGCCTTCAAAAGGCTAGCAGCATCATAGGTAGGGCAGCAGCCAGTAGCAATTTCAATATCAGTAGTAAATAGGGCCAGAAACACGGGCAGCAGCCATATAATACTCAGAAAGTGAGTCTCAAATTCAGAGAAACAGCATCCTAATCATGGTAGTAGTAGAGAGAAGCCTGGTTGTCCTTGTATCATCATAAACCAGGCCAAAAACAATGAAGATAGGAAGCACAAGTTGCTGCAACCAGTAGGGAGATCGATCCTTTGCTGTAGAACAATACCTAGAACAATGGAAGGGGATTACTGGATTTTTATGGCTCTGATAGCATGTAACAATAGGCAAACCTAACACCCAGCAACCACCATAAGAGAGAAGAGAGAAGAAGAGATGAACCGAGACTGCTAATTCACAGAATCGTAACTAGCAATCTCCCTTGCCTTTATTATTTATAGCTAAAACGAGTACAGTCAAAATAGGAAACTACAACCTATAAAGATCTACCCAAAATAGAAACAAGACAAACTAGGTAAGTAAACAAGTAAATGGAATATAAAATCCTATACTAAGAGGCAAGGGAAAATCATGGGAGTTAAGGCATCCCACCGACCCATACACACACATGCCCTTTGTATCCCCACGGTACAAAGGGTCAATGTAACCACTTTAACATGGTTCAAACTTCACTACTTGGTGCGCGGCCTCTGATTGCCTTCCCACCCAATCTTTCCTCATCCATCGCCACATACCCACCTCCTCAGCTTGTTGCCTTTGCTAGAACGACTCTGAAGACAAAGAACATCTTTTCTTATCCTACCCCTTCTCTACTGTCATCTGGAAGAAAGTCCTCTCCCACTGTTGGCCCACCAAAAGATCCATCATCCCCTTCCGTAGAGAATGGATCTGGGTTGACATGACATTCTCGGGCCCTTCTATTCCGACATTCCCGGCAAGCTTGCTTTCTGTGCCACCATCTCCCAGCTTTGGATGGAGCGTAATCTCCATAGATGGACGCCCAACTGTCGATCCTATGATCAGATTCGGTTTGCCATTTATTTTGACGTTTCCTCCAAACTTTCCTCCATCCACCCTAAGCAAGTCAGGAATACCCCAAATAAGCTCATTGTTACTAAATTTTGATTTGTACCCCCCTTCTACTCCCTTTTCCTAGGGCCCTTTTGAGGGCTGGCAATTTATTTGTTTGCTTGCTTTTGCTGTGTAGCCTTTGATCGGCTTGGTCTCCCCCTCCCCCCTTTTCCCCCCTTGTATATTCTCTTCTCTTAAATGCATTTATTATTCATCAAAAAAAAAAAAACATGTGCTACCATGTTCAGCATGTTGATGTCTACAAAACAGAAAAATGACACATAAGAAGATAGAAACTACTACGAGACCAACCATTAGATCATTTCTTTTGTTTTCAGCTTCAGGAGCTGTAATGTTACCAACTTCCGTCATAGTTGCATCCTGAGAATTTAATGGCTGCTCTCCCTTTTCATGTGTTGCAGTTTCCTCAGCAGCCCTTTTTGCAGCAGCTTCTTGCCTTGCCCTTTCCTCTTCCATTGAAACCCTAAGGGCAAGAGCAAGCTCAGGATCTAAGTTGGGATCCACACCAAAATCAATGCCAGAAACACCACCTGCTGCAGCTGCCGCCGCTGCAAAACCACCTCCTCCTTCCCCATCTCCAGTGAATATGGGTGTGCTGTGACAAGGAAAAGGAAACTTCATCACTTGAAATGTATTAAGTGGACAAAACAACATAAATGCAAAAGAAATTGAAAATTTCTCTCTCACCTTATAAGCACATTAGAGAGAGCATCTGAACCAGGAGGAACATGAACAATGTGACTGCTGTCATTATTATTAACAGAAGAGAGGAGGGCTTCCAGCTTCTCCAGCTTACCATCATCATCACCAAAGTCAACAATATCAAGAGCCACGCTATTCTTTTTTAACTTCCTCCCAATTGCTTCCAGGACTTTCTTGTCATATTTGACTGGGCTGAAAGCATTAATATAATAACAAAATTAAGAGCTTAAAAAGGTTACAAAAAATGCACAAGCATTCCTAAGGACCCAAAAAGAAATAACCTTCCGGTAAAAACAATGATTCTTTGCTGCTGCTTTTTGTTTTGGCGATGCTTGAGAGTGAGTTGAGCAATTTGGATGCCAGCAGCTAAATTCATTTCACCGCCTATTTCTAAACCTGCTTATATAAAGAATTGGACCTTTAGCAAGTAACATATGTCAACATGCAATGAATTCGAATTAGCGCACCTTTCTTTCAATGCAAATAATATATGCTGCTATTATTTAGCAATGGGGCAGTTATTCCACAAGATATAAAGAGTTTTCTCATCAATTGGCCAGTGATATGATTTAGTTCAAGGGGCTGTACCATAAGGAAGTTGTTATCTTACGCAATCAATAGGGGTATCTGGAAAGAAATAAATAGAAAGGTGTTCAACAAGTAAAACTCAAGAAGCCACCAGAATATGTTCAAACCCTAGTTGTCAAGGTGTGGCCTAGGCGGTCTCCTAGGCACCTTATTAGTTCAGCCTTGCGTCCAGGCCCATGCCAACACCTTGGATCACCTAGACGCCGTAAAAACTATGGTTCAAACATTGGAGTCTGGGACTTGTATCTCACTGGGCCTTCAACTATGAGGCGTATAGCAAGTTACTAGATCCTCTTCGGTGGAATTTAATGAGTTAAGACTTCTCTGACCATTCCGAGTCATAGTAGAAATATCTGTCCTAGTCCCAGTTGGATTAAAATTCCTTTGTCCTCATCCTATTGAGATTATAACAACAACGTGCCCACCCTATTGGAACTAGGATTCCTCATAATTAAGATTCATCCAATATTTCCACAGCCTGACATGCTCACTAATTTAACATACATAATCACATACGAGAATTTGAATGTTAGAAAAACAGAGAAACCGTTGCATGAAGAGAACAACAAGGCAATCTAACTGCAATGGATAGCACTAGTAATAACAAGATATTTTTCTTTTTTCTTTTTTCTTTTTTAAGAAGAAGAAGAAGCACAAGCTTAACTGCAGTAAAGAAGCTACCAAGTTCCTACAACGAACATTAATATTTTGTCCAATAACACAAGAGAAAAACACTATGATTATAAGCTTACAACTATTCCTACTTGTACAAAGACAAAGAAAAACAAAAAGAAGAAAAAAATTAATTTTTTTACTTAGTTCTTGACTTAGGACTCCTAATATAACTCCACTGAGTGCTCCCTTTTCATGAACAAACAAAATATCAATTAAGAAATAAACTATACATTATATTGTTGACCAATTAAACACCTAAGAAAGAAAACCAACACAAAAACTAAGAACCCATAAATAAATTGACCAAACTTGCCCAATAGTCACAAATCTTGATCTCACTGTATAGATAACTGAATAAGCTTCCAAAACGCTCAAACTTTGCACGAAATGGAAAAAATTGACCTGATGAAAAAAATCCGTAAATGAAAACGACAATAGTAAATCATATATTGACTAGAAACTAAAAAAGAGAAATTCCCTATGCAAATCCCCACATGCATAACTACCCTAGCACTGACAATGTACCTCATGAAAAGAAACATCATAGTGTGAAAAGGAGGTGCTCCTTCATCACACCTTCATCACGAACAGTATACAAATAAAAAACTTTCATCTGTTCTTTTAGAAGACGACGACAATTATTCCTAGCCCTATTTTCAGAGCTGGTTAATTAGACTCTAGTCCATACAGCACAAACAAGGGACCAAGCACGTAAGTTATCAGATTTCACATAAGAACCCCAACTAAGATTTCATTAGCTAAATATATCTCATACTCGCAGAGTATATAGCCAATGCATTAGCGATCATTTTCATGTGGACAGAGACAAAGTTTAGCGGATGGCAACAGTTCAAACTATAACATCAAAGAAGCTCAGTGCGCAGCACCAATTCTCCTCCAAAGAAACTAGGAAATCTTACTGTGCATACAAGCCAAGATCTTGCCAAGATCACTGGTCGGAGTGACCAACACACGTACTCCTTTACCAGCCATTGTTAAAACTCCCACAGTATTCTCCGGAATACACTGCAAACCAACCAAGCCTATTTTCAAATTTGCATCATATATAAGCCCTAAAATAAATTTGAACACCGAAAAGGAAAAAAAGTGCAATCCACACAAGACCAAAATTAAATTAGATAGTTCATTGCCTGCGTTTTAGCTCCACATATGAGATTAACAGCGTCGGCTTGCGCCTGAAACCGCGTAGGCAAATAATCACCGTTTCTCATCCATTCAGAGTTATCAATACAGATCATGGTAGCCTGAGGAGTGAAAATATCGATCAGCTGAAACCCTATCCTAAACAAAGATAGCATAAATAAATCCAACAGAGTGAAAACAAAAGGAGGAGTTCCATAGCTGACCTCGAGCACCATGGCGGAAGATTGGGATAACTCAGACTACTCAACCCGATTTTGCAGAAATCAGAGCCCCCCGGTTATTGGAATAGGCTAATAGTTATAATACTATTCTTCAGCATTTCTGTACTGTTTTATGGGGAAAAGGGACCCTGTCGGGCCCGGGAGTGTGGCACCTGCGCAAGCTCAGGATGGGTCGAAATGCCCATCCCAACCATAATGAAAGGCACAAACCTCTCCAACCTGTTCTCTCTCAGTGGGTTCTCGTTGGCCCGAGTGCTGGTGCAGGACCTGCTTGCAGCCAGAAAATTCTCCTTCCCTTTTTTATTAACCGGGTTAATTTTTAAGGCCTTACCCATTTTTTAGCTTCCAAATATATCCCTTAACACTTTCCTTTCTTGATTTTCTAGGTATACCTCTTAACATTTTCCTTGAGATTCCCAATCCTGAGGTGTTAGGAGTTTTAGATTGTTTCGTAATTCCAGAAAATGAAAGTGAATGCTAACCAGCCGTGTAGTTACTATGTTAGTGTACAAGCCAATGGGAGAGCATACGGAGACATCGACCACATAGGGAGTAGGATGGTTTTTTCACACAATCTGTGTCTGGACATAGAGGACGCAACCAATAAGCGTTCTTTTCCCTTTCAAACATGGCTTTGTGTAGCTATAACCTTGCTAGGTTACAAAACTTTTGTTCTAATATTATACACTTTTTTTATTTTTTAAGAGTCAATACCTTCACATGTATCACAAAGTAAGAAAAAGTAAAAAAGTTCGTTATTTTTAATTTTTTTATGACAAAAGGAAATGAAACATATTATTAAAGATAAGTAAAGTTATATACATATTTATCAAATAGTTCCTTGATAGCAGCTTTATAAGCTAGCCCTTTCAAAATATAAAGGATATTCATCGATGTATGCTACTTGATCCAGATAGTAGGTTTAATAGACGAAAGATCCAAAATTTTAGGAAAATAGGACCAAGGCCAAGCTTTCTCCATTGGTTGGGGAAGCACCTTGGGTAGTCTTTGAGAATTTGTCTAGATCATGGTGATATGCCATCCCATTTTTTATGCCTTCCATAGCCCTTGGCCAATGCGTCCACTTCCTGTCCTGCCAACATATAGTTGTATTCAATCAATACAAGATGTCCTTGACACAAAATGCTATAAGCACATCCAAACTTTCTCAAGAGTGTAAATAGGAAAGCGAATAGAGGATCGGGGATTACCTCGATGTAGCCTTCATGTAGCAGTATGGATCTGGTTGTTGTACACGTCAATCCGCACAAAGCCACGAGGGAAGGATTGCAACAATCTCACTAGGCAATGTTCTAGCCTCCAAATCCAAGAATTGCAATGGAGATCTTTAGACAAACACATTCTTAATTGGGAGATGCAAAAAAGAATAGGGGGAGGGAGGGAGAGAGAGAGAGAGATCTCCTAAGATTAGGTCCAAAACCCCTGCTTTGTTGTAGCCAAGCCTCTTATTTATAGAGATTTGGCCAGCTAGGGTTCCTAATCTTAATGGGTCTATGATTACCTTAAGTAGACGACCCACGAAGTACTAGACCAAGACCTAATCCGACTCAATTCAATTAATATTTTCCACTCGCTCACGTAGGGCGGACATACTCAATTGTCCATTATAGAAGTCTCTCTACCATAGGTGTATCATCATACAGAAAATGGAGCATGTGGCCTAACGAGATAGTATGAAGGTAGGAGTGCTATATCAAGCTTCCATCTAACCAATACAACACATCACTTACAAATAATATGGGGTACCCTAAACAATCCAATTATTTTAGATTTAGCATTCTCGATCCCTCACGATGAGCAGTATTGACCCCTAAACATGCAATACACTCATGACTACGTCGAAATACAAATACGACAAGTCTCTTGGGCAATGAGTTACAAAAAAGGTTGTAATTTCGAATAGTTTTCCCTAAATCCAAATATCAATTCAACTGTTCTGAACCACTTTTCCAATCGTGTCTTGCTGGACTGCATCATGCATGATCCTAAAGAGCATGTCAAAGTAGTGTCATTGGGTATCCTCTTCATGACATGGTCTCAAGTAAAGGGTATCTATAGGATCAACTCAATTTGATCTAAGTGGCTCACATAATGAGGAAGAAGGGATCCATTCAGTCACTCTCACAAATGGTCATAACAAAGCATAGAAAATATGAAATGTATGCTATGGTGCTTCTCCCACTCGAGATGGGCATGTCACTTATAAGATAACAAGAACACCATATGAGTATGGGTTCAGTCGCAATTTCAAGCACCCAACCTAAGTCATTTAGTCTGGTCACCACCATAGCGTCAGCCTGATGTCTCACACTCGGCTATAAGCAAGAAATACTGAGATGTGGGATTTTTGTGTTTGACCATATATTGGTCTCATTTTAGCTCTAACTAAAGTGCCACTTAGCTTAAAAGCTACATGTTCATCTTGCTCGCTATCTCTAAGCGTCAAGGTGAATTTGGATCATCTTGCTCATTATTTCCAAGCACCAAGGTGAATCTCCCGTGTGATTGGATAAATTCAAATCTAGTGACATATTTACAAAATAAAATGTGTACACATGCAAATCACCCAAAATAAGTATGTATCTGATACATAGATCAAAGAGTGATAACAATAATGTTTAAAGAAATGTCAAAACACAAAATATAAATCATCAAAGTTGAAATACTAGATTCCTTATATGAGTAAGGAAAACGTCCTGAGTAATAAGCTTGGTCAATAGATCAGCCACCATGCTACTCATGGAGATATGCTTCAAGACAATTTTTTCTTGCACAACCATGTCTCGAATATAGTGATATCTAATGTCTATGTGCTTGGTTTTTCCATGAAACTTGGGGTCCTTAGCGAATTCCAAGGTTGCCATACTATCACACTATACTAGCATTGCATTTCCTGAATGAGCAGTAACGTCAATGCACTAGGAACCTCCTCAGCCAAACGGCCTCCTGAACGGCCACTTAGCACGTGATGTACTCAGACTCCATCATGGATAGGGCGATGCCAGTCTACTTCTTGCTGCTCCAAGATACAACCCGCCTCCTAAGATAAATGCATATACTAAAGTAGATTTGTATTCGTATCTATCGCTATCCTAGTCAGCATCACTGTAGCCTCTCAATCTTAGATCTGAACCATTGTAGGTGAAGATGAGATTAGTGGTCCCACGAAGGTATTGAAAGATTCTCTTTACAACCTTCCAATGACCTGGTCCTGGGTTACTCTTGTAATGACTAACCATTGAGAAGCATATATCTGGGTGAGTGCACATCATCGTATACATCATACTGTTTATCACTGCTACATAGTGTACTTTGGACATCTGATTCTTCTCCTCATCAATCTTAAGGCACTAGTCAAGGCTCAAAGTACATGCTTTGTGTTAGGGATATGTCCACACTCCTATAGTTGGTTTTGATGATAACAAACATATGAAGGTATGTCACAATTTTCCTTTAAGTATTGTTTTGTAGAGACTTCATATCAAAGATCGAATTTGGTGAATGAAACGAAGAAATGAAGATTAAAGTCATCAAATGAAGAGTATCAACAAGTTGGCATCAATGCTTGAAGAAGATACCATAAGAATTTAAGCTTCAAGATGTTAAGACATGAAGCTTAAAGACATGGAAGTGCAAACAAGAAGAAAAGAAGATAAAGTGCCAAAGAGTGGAAGGTTCAAGTGAAGAAGAAGACCACTAGGATAGATTGGTCACTTTTAATATAATTTGTAACTTCCACATATATATATATATATATATGCACTCATCACATGCATGTGCATTGTATCATACTAGAATGACCATAGAGCATACCTTGACCAAGTATGAAAAGTCTCTAAGTGGTGAGGAACATATTAGGAAAAATGTGTTCTAGTGAAATTCTGTGAAAACCACATTAACCTGACTCAAGGGTATTTTAGGTAATCTTAAATTCAGTATCAGGAGATGAAACCTTCATAGAGGTTGTAGAAAATTGAGTTGTGATTCCAACGCAACTAATTTCAAGTCAATCCAAGGTTGGACCGAAAAGTTATGGTCAAAATACTGATGACTGGTCAGTATGACAGCATTCTGTCAAAACAGTCTGTCATGTTGGAGGTCGACCGGCTGAAAGCCCCGGTCGACCGAAACTATCCGAGACCATAGCTGGTCAACTGGCTGACAGTCCCGATCGACAGGTGACTGCCTGGAAGTGCCCCAACGGCTATATTTTGCCTCAACGGCTCTTGGCGGTCAACTAGCTACTGATGGCGGTCGACCGGTGGTCCCAGAATACGTCTATTAGAGCCTGATTTCCTACCTAAAATGCTTCACTAAGCTCACCTATAAATACCTCTAATACTACTCATTAATCAACAATAAATCCCAACTTTAGAGAAGCATTACTTGAGCATTAGAAGTGAGAATTGGTCTACACCATCTCTTGAGTTCAAGTTCTTCATTTTACATTCAAGAGGAACTCAAGACCATCTACAAGTCTTCATCTACATCTTGGCATTTACATTACAAGCATAAAGAAGACTTCAAAAGGTGCATGTATTCTATCATCATTGCATATTTCATTTGCACCACATCGGAGGTAATCCTCTTTTATTCCACTTCTTTATTTTCTACTTTACATTAAGTCTAGACTGTACTTAGGCTTGTGTAAGGACTCTCTCATCCTTAAGAGATTGTAAGGATCCTTTTATCCTTAAAAGAGTGTAAGGTGTTTCTCTACCTTAAAGGAGATTGTAAGGTGCCTCTCTACCTGCAAAGGAGATTGTAAAGGCGTCTCTCTACCTGGAAAGGGGATTTGTAAGGATACTCTTATCCATGAAAAATATTGTAAAGGTTTTCTTCCCTACCTACCGTACTGAAAGGGAGAACTAGTGGAATACCTTACAAGAGGATTCTTGTAGAGAGTGGACTAGACTCAGATTGAGTCGAACCACTATAAATCTTGTGTTGTGTGATTGTGCCTATTTTATTTATTCCGCATCATTATTTTAACTTGCAACCACACTTGGGACCTATACATAGAAAAGAGTTAATTTCCACTAGTATAACCTATTCACCCCCCTCTAAGTTATTTCACTTTGTCTATGGGAGTGTCAACGGGTTTAATTGTCCATGTGGAATCATTCAAGGATTTTCTTTACATAAGTCTCTTGAGACAAACCAAGAAAATTTATTGAGTGATTCCTCATAATCTTAATGCCTAACATAAAGTTGGCTTCACCCATGTCCTTCATCTCAAAAGTAGAAGACAACCAGTCTTTATTGGCGAGAATCATCTCCATGTTATTCTCGGCCAATAGAATGTTGTCAACATATAAGGATAGGATAAGGAAACTTCCCTTGGACCGTTTTACATACACACAGTGGTCGTCTTCCATCACTTCATAACCAATAGAGATTATGGTATAATGAAATCTAAAGTACAATTGCCTAGACGATTGTTTAAGGTCATATATAGAACGTTTGAGATGACATATTATGCACTCTTGTCATTTGACCTCAAAACCAACTAGTTGTTCTATAAAGATCTCTACGTCTAGTTCTCCATTGAGAAATGTGGTTTTAACATCTATCTGAAAGAGTTTCAAATTCAAAATTGCGATAATGGCTAGAATTGGGCAAATTGAGGTAATTCTCACCGCAGGGGAGAAAGTCACATCATAGTCTACACCCTCCCTTTGACTATAGCCTTTCACCACAAGACGTGCCTTGTACTTGTCAATTGAACTGTCTGCGTTGCATTTGAACTTTAAAACTCATTTGTTTCCAATGGTATTATGCCCAAAAGGTAGGTTAATTAACTCCTACACCTAGTTTTTACTCATATAACTCAGCTCATCCTCCATAGTAGTTTGCCATTTATCCTTAGCAGGTTAGGAGAGTGTCTCTCGCAAAGAAGCAGGTTCATCCTTATCCTTTGGAACACAGATGAGAGCTTCCCCTTCAATCTCAAAATGACGACGAGAAATGTGTCCACGAGTGCTCCTATGTGTAAGAAAATCCTAATGATCATCTAGTGGTACACTCCCACTATACTGATGATTAGTCTCACTTTCTTTGGCAATTACAGGAAAAATTAATTCCCCACCATCATCAAGAGTAGGTGAGACGCTTTCTTCATCCTTTATCTCAAAGGGGTCGAGATCACTACTGGCATCACTAATGCTAGGAAAACTTGTCTCAATAAAGTTGACATCACGTGACTCTATCTTGATCATTCCTCCATCAGGGTGTTCACCGTACATAACTTAACCCTTCGAGCTATCGGAATATTTTATAAAGATGCGTTTCCAAGCTCTCAAGCTAAGCTTCCCAACCTTATGAGAGGTGTTGTGAACATAACCTACTGATCCTCATGGTCATATATACCCTAAGTTAGGCTTTGCCACATTCCATAACTCATAGGGGGTCAAAGGAACTGACTGCGATGGCACCTAATTAAGGATGTAGGCTGCAGTAAAAAAGAGCATCCCCCCAGAAAGGTATTAGGAGGTTGGCTTGCGTCGTCATTGACCTAACCATATCTAAGAGTGTCCAATTTCTCATCTTCTCTACACCATTTTGTTGTAAAGTATAATGAATGGTCAACTGCTTGTGAATCCCCTTCTCCTCTCATAGTTCTTTAAACTGGTCAGATAGATACTTGCGTCCTTGGTTGGTGCACAGAGTTTTTAAGCTCTTACTTAACTATTCTCAACTTCTGCCACGAAGCGTTTAGAGAAATCTTATGCCTTGTAGCTGTGAGCGATCTGATACATGTAGTCGTATCACAAATATTCATTTATGGATAAGAATTTGAAGGACCATAGGTGAATGATAGATACCTAATGGCCTTGCATGCCATTGGGTGACACAAACTATAATGATCTTTTAAGATACCTTGATTATTAATTTAGGAACCAATTTATTGCCTTGAGATTGTTGAGACCGCACTTGCACATGTCAAGCTACCTACGTATCCCTTGAGAGGAATCAGGTCAAGTGTAGTTCGGCCTATTCACCCTTTTAGACATAATATCTCTTGAGTTGATCCATGTTGAGTAGTCTGGGTATTTCTTCACCATTGAGGTCCATGAGTTTCATAGCCTTGTCTAGTGGAATTTCTTTGACAATGAATGGGCCACTCTAGTTGGGCCTAAATTTTCCTCTTGGGTTATGAATTGGGGCTCTTTGATCTCGAAGAACAAGCTCACCCTCTTCTATGTGACGGGGCTTCACATTCTTGTTGAAGGCCCTTGCCATTCTCAGTTGATATTTTTTTAGATTATCTACGGCCTTCACACTTCTTTTATCCAGAAAACTAAGCTTGTCATGCCTGGTCTTTACCCATTCTCCTTCAGGTAATTGGCTATCCAAAAGTCCCTTGAAAGGTGGTACCAGAATCTCTTCTGGTAGTACTGCCTTAACCCCATAATGGAAAAAGAGTTGCCCCCTAGTCAAGGATCGTATAGAAGTTTGATATGCCCATAAAGCAAGTGGTAATTTGTCTGCCTATTTTTTATGAGTCTCAGCTAATTTCTTTCTTCTCTTTTTTTGTTTTGTTATGTTTTTGTTTTTGTTTTTTGTTTTTTGTTTTTTGTTTTTTGTTTTTTTTTTTGTAGGGTGGCTTTGACATTCTTGTTGATTGCTTCCACTGCCTTAGTCGGTTAGTGGCCTGTAGGTGATGTACCGGTGCCTTTCGATGCTTTGCCCCAGAAATGGGATCCTTGATCCAAGATTGGTTCATGTAGCTGATAAGTTGCCTCGGCATTTTTTAATCTGAAGGGCATCACTTGGCAGCGATAAGCTCCTTGCTGAGTGGTGAAGGCTGTCTTCTTATGACCTTTTGGGGTGCGTGTTCATTTGATTGTATCTTGATAATACATGATAACAAGGCATGCCCCCTTGTATCACCATCTGGAAATCAACACACATGCGTACCCTTCAATCTTTCTTCGGAAGTAGTACTATGTTTGCCCACCATTGGGAGTACTTCACTACTTGTAGAAACCCTGCATTCCAATGTTTCATAACTTATTCTCTGATCTTTTCACTCTATTTTGGACGCATTCTTTTGAGCTTTTGCTTGACAGGTTTTGCCCCGGGGTAGGTCAGCAAACAATATTGCATGATGTTGGGGTCTATCCCAGGCATATCTTCATAAGACTAGGCAACGAACTCTTTCTAAAGACCGATCATCTGCTCTACTTCTTCATCATCCAGGGTAGTACCGATTTTTACCTCTTGAAGGCATTGATCGATTCCTAGGTTAATAACCCGGGTATCCTCACAGATGGGTTGGGCTTTCTTTGGTTTGCATTGTTTTATTAACTCTTGATATTTATTAAGATCATCACCAAAAAAAAAAAAAAAAAAAAGGTAAGTCATACTCAGAATAAGAAATTTCATTTATGAAAGGAGTAACAGACTCGATATACACAGACTCCGGACTCTCCTCAAGAGGGGAGGCCGACACGAAATTATAAATAGAAGATTCAACAATAGACTCGACTACAGACTCGATAACTGACTTGATGCTTTTATCAGTGGTATTCAAGCTAGTTGACTCGATAGCATGAGTAAACTTAAAGCTCTCTCTAATGCTTGTCCAGTTCTAGAGCGGCTTAATGGACTGATGGATAAGCAGATGCGGCAACGGACCATCTTCTTCTTCTAGGATGGTCACAACTATCTCCTCAGTAGTGCTGCACTTGTTCCCTGCTTGCTTATAAACTGGTTTATTTCTCCCTCACTGGGTTCTCCTCATTGCCACCCAATTCCCCTGTATCAGATGTTCGCATAGACTCATCATCCTCAATATTGCTTCCTATGAGGTTAATGGAAATATGCCCCTTAATCTGCTCGCCTACTGCTAATGCCATTACTGCTCTCAAGAGATCATCTGTGTCTCCTCCAACTTCTTTTGTATCCTCCTCTAGAGGTGGTGTTGCCTGAATCAATGGTGTGGGGTTAGTCTTTTGATCCTCCCCCATAACATTCACTGAATCTGTTGATGAAGTTATCTTTGGAGATTCTTGTAATACAAGCATATCCTTCCAACTGTACCCACCAATCCATCCTTCTTTTGGATTTGATGGCTTGTCTATCGACCCATAGGAATAATGTAAGGGTGATGAGAGATATGGGGTGGGGTGATATGAAAGGGATGTGATGTAGGAAATAGGGTATTCTAATAAAGGTAGTGGATGATAGGATGATAAAGGGGGGCCTGCTTTCTGGTGGTACGGTGAGAAGGAGGACAATGGTGACAGCCGATGATATGAGGCGGTGAGTTCTTATTCTGGGGTCGGTGACGAAGGAGGGAAGGTGGGTATCTGATCATCATCTTCTGACTCTTCTTCTGATGGCTCTACTTTCTTAGGGGTTTTCTTGACCTTAGTCCTACCTTCCATACCTCCCATGACATTTAAGTGATCTCTTCGAGCCCATGGCTTGATGAGTTGAGTGGGGTCACTTTTTGTTGATTCTTCTTCCAATACACTAACAATTGCATGATCAAGGAATGGGTTGGTAATACCATTGGGAGGATGTTTGGCCTCGACTTCAATGGCCCCGTTGTCTATCAAATCTTGAAATGCATGCTGTAAAGCTAGGCATCTTTCAGTAGTATTCCCTTCTGAGCATGGTAAGCACAATACTCACAATCTTTGTACTAAGGCAGGGAAGGATTACGGATCACCCTTGGTGTAATACCCTACTTCTTAAACCCGGTCTGATTACACGGTTGACCTGGTTTAACCATGCAGGACCCGAATCGGAGAGGGTTAAGGTGGGTTCCTTATGGACCATGATGGCAAGGGTGACTTTGAACACCGGCTGGCCAAACAAGTCCGAGTCAGTGCCAGAGGAGACTGGTGTACCCAAGCCATGTACATGCACATATCATAAGGCTATGTACGGATAAAACAGGTATGTAGCTGTATCTTAAAGTGCATACGTATATTATCTCTTATGCCGAGAGTGAGATTCGTGCCGAGAGTTGAATTCCATCAAAATCTCACTTGTTGGCCAATTTTCGGCCCTCAGGTGGGCGGTCACAGGTGGGCGCATCCGCCCACCGGTGTGACCCACCCATGTGGTTACAAGATGTTTTAAAAAGTATAAATAGCTATTATTATGCTTTTCATTTTCTCATTTATGACACTCGGGCGTTTGGTGAGAAGAGTAAAGAGGAGAGAGAAAAGAAGGGAAAAAGAGAACGGAGAAGAGGAAAAGGGAAGGAAGAGGAAGAATAAATGGATTTAAGCGGCACCAAGGTTTGATCTTCCCATTCCAACACCGGAAGAGTGATCTCCAACCCGAGATCTACGTTTAGAGGTGAGCAAAGGCTATATTCCCTAAACTTTCACCATACCCAAGTAAAACCATTGATTTGGGTAGTGTTTCTTGAGGTCTTGTAAATCCCCCTTGAGATGATGAATCTAAGGTTTAATAGATGGTCTATGTGTTGATTTTGAAGGATTTGAAGAAGTGTTTACAAGGTTGGAGGAGCATTGGTGATTTGAAGTGATTTGGGGTTTTGAAGGAGTTCTTGAGCAAATAAGGTAAGATGGCTTTCCATTCCTTAAATCTAACATAGATCTAAGTTAGAACCATCTTATGGGACTTTGAATGTGTGGAGAATGGGGTTGGAAAAGCCCCATTTGCTTCCCCAAAGGTTGGGGAAGGTTTTTGGGAAAAATGACATTTTTCGCCAAGACCGGTGGGCCAAATGGCCTGCCTGAGGGCACCCGCCTGAGAGGGCAGGCCCTCAGGGCCAACCGACGGGCCCAATTGGTGGGCCGACCGGTGGGCCAACCTGCCTACCGGTCCTAGCAGGGCCCTCGGGGCCAACCGGCGGGCCCAACCGATGGGCCAACCGACGGGATAACCTGCCCGTCGGTCATGACCGGTGGGTCTGACTGGTGGGTCAAGACAGGTGGGTTGTCCGACCCACCCGAGAGACTCTCAACGTGATTTCTACGTCCGAATGGACCCAAAACGGACGTGCAACCTTCTTTTAGGATTCTAAACATGATTTTGTCACCAAATATTGTTAGTTTTGACCCTAAAGTGGTGAAATGCTAACCCCATTCACTTATGATAGGTTCACCAAATCTTAAGCTTCTCGCACCGGATCTCACCCGTACCAGGCGTGAGTCTTTGTACACTGCAGGTAAGTGGGGAGAGGACGTTTGGCCTTGTTTCAAGGCTTGTTTGGCATTCATCTAATTGTATCTAGACTAGCCATGTCATCATGCAAATGCTATGTAGCTTAGCCATCCTCATATTTTATGCCATGTGTGTTGTGTTTATTTCTCAATGCCAAATGATGATATGGTTATGTGATGAATGTTGACATCATTGTGCATGATGCATTAATAGACTAGATGCCGTAGTCGGGTTGAAAACGAGTGCATTGGTGGCCCGTGGAATGGGATGCAGTGGCACTATGCAATCGTACTATGTCATATAGGAGCATGCGGTTTAGGATTATCATCTTCCCGTGCTACGACCCTTCCCAACAAGGGTTGAGGTGTTGGGTTACCATTTGGGGGGAAGCAGTGGTAGCGGTTGTCGGGTCACTGTGGCGGTTAGACATACGCCCGGCTGGTCATTAGGACAGTTGGCAACCTCGGTGGTATATTCAAGAGGGCCAATCTTACTTTATGTTGAGAGCCGATGGTCGGCATGTTTTACTTTTTCGAGTACTCACGGTGGGCCTTCTCCGACAGCCCTATGGGCGTATCGCGGGATGGAGTTCACGGCTCATACCCAGAGTATACGCGCACTGTGGTTGTAGTAGCACTAAACCAAAGACTTAGTAATGTTGCTTAGGTGGATGTGATTAAAAATGAATTGCATAGCATATAGTGCATATGGTTGTGATTTGTTATGTGGACTGCTGTGTGGTCCTTCTTTTCACTTACTGAGCTAGTGAGCTCATCCCACGTGTGCACCTCTTTTAGATGATTTTACAGGTTATCAACCTGAAGAGCACGGGTTGGGCCCCATAGTTGAATTCCCTGAAGAGGATTGGTGGGTCCCCGAGGAATTAGAGCACAACACGGATTGCTCGTGCGAGGGTTGTGCTGCTGGACCGCAGTTTTGATACCGAGCTGAGCTTTAGTTTTGATACCGAGCTGAGCTTTACTTTTGATACCGAGCTAAGCTTTACCTTTTGATACCGAGCTGGGCTCTACTTTTGATACCGAACTGAGCTGTACTCTTGTGTTTTTGATAATCCCTTTTGTGTACTTGATATGTAAATTGTACTCTTTTGTGTAAATATCATGCCTGCGGGCCCACATGTACTTAACTATGCATTACAATTTGGGTATCAAGTATACTGGAAATATTTATAGGTAAATTAAGTCTTCCGCTGAACTGATGAACACTTTCTCAGTTGTGTGTATGCTGTGGTTGGATACTGTATCAGATGATCCTGGTAGGTTTGGGTTAACCGGTGTTAACCCGGTCACCAGTCTGGTTCTGTGTGAACGGGGTGTGACAACGGTGGTATCAGAGCGTGATGCTCTATTCCACTCATAGCATACCATTAGACCCCATAGAATCTATAATAGGAAATGGGATTGGGTTAATGTAAAAAAAAAAAAAAAACTTTAAAGAGTTAAAAGCCAAAGAAATAAAGTAATAAAAATGGTTGCATTTAGTTATTGCATTCATGGTATGCATGAGAGAAAATGAAAGATTAATTAATTGATGTCATAACCCATCGAGTATGAGTTTAACGAAATTTCGGCAGCATAACGGCGCAAAACGAGATTTCCAAAAATTTTCCACACAAACACCTGATAAACAACATATATATAAATATCAATGATCAAAATTAGCAAAAGATACCACAACTAAATACACAAGTTATCAAACATACTAATTCACCACAAACCACCATCAAAACACATCACCCCACAAATAAGTCCAGTTACAGATAAAGTACAAAGAATGAGAAAAGAAAGAAAAATACAATAAGATCAACAACACGAAACAGGTGAGAAGCTAGTGTGGACGAGCTAAGTCCTCACTGATCATCGTCATCGTCATCGTCCAATACTACTACTCCATTCACCTGAGGTCTAGAGTTAACGTTGAGTCGACGGTCATAGTAGTCAAATCTCGAGTTCACCAGCTGTACATCCCTCCGAAGTCGGCCAAAATCTGCTGAAATGGCATTGGCCGTTGTATCCAAGTCCTGGCCCAGTCTGAGAAAGGAATTCTCCAAAGTAGTCTGCCTCTCCAGGATATGTTCCTCCCTAGAAGCACTCTCATCTAGTCTCCTTAGCAGCTGATCTTGCCCTTCCTTCAAGGCCCTCATGGTAGTCATCATGCCCTCAAAATCAAAGGTGCCACTCTCAAGTGGTGGGGCTCTATGCTGTGGGCTTGCAGCTCTAGTGAAGCCAAGATCAGCACCTCTCGACTCATGAGGCACCTCCTTAGGGATGTCCTCGTCCACAAAATCATCCTCCCCACCCTGAGGAACATAGTCCTCATCCTCCTCACTAGACTCCTCCTCCATGGGAACATCCTCCCTAGGGGTAGCCCTCCTATCCCTACCTCTCTGAGCTCTTGCTCTCTGAGGTACATCCATAAGAGTGTGGAGACCCATCCTCAATAGATTCCCCCTGTCAAACTTATCTGCTGGCATCTTCCCCTCCTCACCACTCAGGTCCACCCCAAAGAGCTCAAAGATCCTGGTGAGGATCATGCCATATGGAAATCCTCCATCCTCGGGGTGAGAAGTATGGTGCTCCATGGTCTTGAGGATGACGTAAGGCAAGCACAAGTGCTCGTCACCCCCCTCTAAAGCCTTATAAATGCAGAAGGCTAAGAAGGCTGCCATGAAGCCTACCTGGTTCCGGTGACCTCCTCTGGGGAGCAAGTTGAACTGGACCAAACGGGCAAACACACGAACCTTTGGGAAAAATGATGTCTCAGAATCCGGACATTCCCTGCTGCCACAGATGGTCTTATAGATGTGGTCCGGTGTCTCCGAACTCATGAATGGGCCTATGGGCTTACTCCTGGGAGGACTGTAGAAACGGTGCCCAGCTGAAGAAATACCCAAAATACTAGCCAGGGTGTCCACGGTCAGCTGAATGTCCACCCCTTTCACCATACTAGTTATCGCATACTCTCCGTATTGGTAGGAAACCTCCAGGTTATAGTAGAATCTACGAACCAGCTGCTCGTAGCACAGACGGTCTATGTGGAGGACAGACTGCCAACCCAATGCGGTGAACCTCTCCTGAAGTTGAACCTTGTGGAAGTTGTCAACTACCACAGTCTTCTCCATCATTACAGACCTTTTCAGGAAGCCCTGCCAGTTGGTTGCTGCCTCTGAACAACGGAAGAGTTCCTCGTCATAGTCGGAAGGATTAATATAGGCAGGTCCGGGTCACCCTGTGCGAGGGGCTGGGGAACTAGTCCTCGCACTCTTCCGTTTGGAAGTTGTGGTCTTACGCTGAGTAGAAGAGGATGCGGGTTCCTTGCCCTTACGAGAAGACATCCTGGCAAGAAAAGAGGAAAGAAGGGTGAGTAAGGAAAAAGGAATAACAAAGGGAATAAATAGATGGGTGAGCAGTAAGAGGAAGCCCCAAAACCCAATTCTCGCAAAACAGAAAATGTGACAAGCGAGGAATAATAGAGAGTCTATGGATGAAATGCATGATAAGTGACAAAATAGAAATCATGGAAAAATAGAATGTGACAAAATGTGACAAGTGAGGAATGATAAAAAGTCTATGAATGAAATGCCTGGCCAGTGACAAGACAGAGATTATGGCAAAACAGTAATGTGACAGAAAGGGCATATAAAGCATGGCAAGTAAAGAATGATAGAAAAAATCCCAATTCTCATTGTGCGAGTTCAATCTAAGGAAAAAAATGAAAAGTCTCACAATAGAGTGAAGCATGAAGCTTACATGTTCATGGATGAAATGCCATCATCCTACAATTTAGAATATGCAAAAACATCTACTATTGTGATATTGAGGTGAAAGAGAATCAAAGAAACCCAACACAGAGGTGGATTTTCATGGGAAGAAATGGGATTTCAAGCATACGTGACTTCTATGATCTCTACAACATGTCAAGTACAAATCAAACATAAGGCATTGCATTTGAGTTATTAATTGGGAAGAAAAGAGCAGAGATTGAAGAAATCCCCAAATTGAGAAAACTAGGGCACGGTTGGGGTTTTCTCTCAAAAATTGAGAAGTAAATCCTAAAATTAGAAATAAATCACGAAGAAAACATCACATTTACATGAAATCACTGTTCTATGGAAGGAAACACGGAAAAAAATTGAGATTTAAGACTACTCATGAGTTCTACCCCCAAAGTACATGTTCTAAGAAGAAGATGAGGAATAAACTTACTTGTGAGTAGAGGAGTTGAATCTTCCCAAAACCGCCGGATCGTCGAGTGAGATCGTGAGTGGAAGCGTCAAGGAGCTCTCAAAAATCGCCTGAGAGAGAGAGAGAGAGAGAGAGAGTGAGGAAGAAATGTGAGAACAAATGAAGAACAAGGACTTAAAAGCCCTGTTCGTATTTTCCGCTCGGGTAGGACCGGCCGGCAGACTGGTGGCTCAACCTGCCCACTGGTTGAGAGAAAACTTGAAAAAAAAAATATATATATATATAATAATGAAAAGGGAAAAGTGGGGGTATTATTATTCTTATAACAATATACCTGAAAAAAAAAGGGGTGTGGCTAGCACCATATGGTCGAGTGTGACCATCATCCGACTTGTTAAAGCACTAGCACCGTAATTTCGGGATTAATCTATGGCTAGTTGCAAAACCTTCATACACTATAATACCCTGCACGTTGGCATATGATTATGTGCCGATATCAATTCTAGGGTGTTTAACCAATGTAGTGTATGATATGTTTCAGGTACAGGGTTACGATGGTACGTACTAGATCCGGTAGCAATGCACGAGGTACCTCGCGTGGTCCTCGTTCGGTCGGTCGACCACCAAATCCCAGAAGGTCCTGCTCTGTGGGGCAAACCTCACTTCCACAACCACCAGAGACCTTTGGTCACGGTGGGGCACAAGGGGACCCACCTATGACTGCACTTCCGAACCCTCCACTGGTTATTACTTCGGGGGATGTTGCTACCATAATCCAGCAGTCACAACAGGCTTTCCAGCAAGAAATGCTTCAGTAACAGCAAGCATTTATGGCTGCTATACAGCAACAATTGGACCTTTCTCAAACAGGTCAACCTCCCCAGATACTTACTCCACAGGACCCGCCTGTAGGGTCTGGTACGGGACCACAAGTGGGAGGTACACCTCCAATTCTGCCATTCAGTGTTCCTCTGTATGTGGTGCCCCCTCCATACCCTTACTATCCAGCTTATGCTCCCAATTACCCGTCGACGAATAATACGTCAAAGGTAGTGGAGTCATTCAAGAGAAACTTGCCACCTGTATTCTCTAAGGTGGGGAGTGATCCTCTGGAGCTGGACCAGTGGATCCAAGAGTTGGAGAAAATATTTGAGGTGATTAAGTGCATTGATGCACAGAAACTCATTTGTGCGGGGTTGCAACTCAAGAAGGAGGCCAACTCTTGGTGGCAAGCCTCTAAGCCCATATTGTTGACCGCACATCCGGAACCCACCTGGGAACAGTTCAAGGAGTTGTTCTTGGACAATCATTACCCCCGTAGCTTCAGAGACCGCAAGGAGATGGAATTTATGGCCTTAACTCAAGGAGGTAAGACTATCCTTGAGTATCAGCAGCAGTTTGAGAGCTTGTTCCATTTTGCCCCTAGGCATATGAGGACAGCTGAAGAAAAGGCTGCAAGATTTCTGAAGGGCCTAAAGGCATCCATTAGGTCTGTACTTGAGGTCTTAAACTTGACAGACTATGGCCAGATTATGAAGAAGGCCAAGACTATAGAAGATAAGTAGAAGGGAGAACAGTCCCTCACACCTGGACTGTGGAAGAGAACAAATCCATTTCCGGATATGGGCAACTCCTCCAAGGCATACCGTGGGTCGTACAGTTCTGGGCCTACATATAGGCAGCCCTATAGGCCTTCTAGCTACCCTCCTCGACCAGCTGGTGGTTCGGGCTCTACATCTTTCCGCCCAAACACTAGTGCGGTACCTACAGTTCCGAGGCCGCCCCGACCTCCAGCTTCAAGGGTCAAGTGCAGAGGGGCCCCACCCCAGTTTCGGCGTCTCAGATCCATTGCTTTAACTGCCATTCCTATGGGCACTATGCTAAAGACTGTCGGGTCAGACCAGCCTTGCCCTCCAATCAGCCCTCTGCGTACCGACCTCCCTTAACTCGGGGGAATCAACCGCAGAGAAGGATGTATGCCCTATCAGCTGAGGAAGCTGAGGCCAGCACGGAAGTGGTAGCAGGTACATTTTAAATTTAAGAATTTTCTTATGTTAAATATTGATGANCTCAGATCCGTTGCTTTAACTACCATTCCTATGGGCACTATGCTAAAGACTGTCGGGTTAGACTAGCCTTGCCCTCCAGTCAGCCCTCTGCGTACCGACCTCCCTTAACTCGGGGGAATCAACCGCAAGGAAGGATGTATGCCCTATCAGCTGAGGAAGCTGACGCCAGCACGGAAGTGGTAGCAGGTACATTTTAAATTTAAGAATTTCCTTATGTTAAATATTGATGACCTGCTGAAATTATACGCATTGTTACATTAGGTGTCCTATCTATATCGGGCATACCAGCCTATGTTTTATTCGATTCAGGAGCTACACATTCATTCGTATCTAAGAGATTTGTTGGGAAACTTGGTATGTCACCTAGGACCCTAGATCATGGGATGATTGATAGTATGCCTACTGGTAAAGTTACACAGTTGAAGGAGGTGTATGGGCCGTGCCCAGTGGAAATCAGTGGGAAGAAATTGGATGCACAACTCATTAAGTTCAATATGCAGAATTTCGATATTATACTGGGCATAGATTGGTTGTTGGCTCATCGAGCTAATGTGATGTGTGCTGAAAAGCTGATTAGGGTGACAGATGATGAAGGAAGAGAATTGGTATACCGAGCAGATAAAATGAAACGGGTGAGAAAGGTCCTCGTCTCTGCCCTTTAAGCGGTAAAGTTGTTGGAGAGCAGATGTCAGGGCTACTTAGCATCGGTACTTGATGTTGATGCAAGGATTACACCTCTAGAAGAGGTAAAGGTGGTTAAAGAGTTTCCCGACGTCTTTCCAGATGATCTGATGCATTTACCGCCTAATAGAGAGTTGGAGTTTTGCCATAGACTTGGTCCCTGGAGCAGCTCCAGTGTCTAAAGCTCCATACAAGATGGCACTAGCCGAATTGAAGGAGTTGCAGAAGTAGTTGCAATGCAATAGGGATGAATCTTCTGCATAATCAGATTACCCTAGATAGCTAAAGTTTGATCTATCTATTGTTTGTAATCTGTATTGATAATATGTCATGAAATAATAAAGTCTTTTATTTTTACCCTTTAATTAATTCATGGAAACAAAAACTCTTAAGCGATTTATAAAGGGATGAAGTTGACTTTGAGAAAAAAAGATGTTCTTAGTCGTCCATTTGAAACATCGCTGATATAGAGTCATTTTTCAATTGTGGAATTGCAACTTTCATTTATCCTGGGAAGATCCATTGGTGATAACATCCTTCTTTGCCATGAGATAGTTGGAGGATTTGACAAAAAATCTCACCCTTCAGTTCTTATCTTGATGGGCTTTCCTCCTGTCTTCACCAACTGGATCTTCCATTGCATTGCTTCTCCCAAATTCTTAATGTTGGTCAATGGTAGTTTGATGGGATATTTCTCCTCTTCCACTAGGATTCGTCAGGGTTGTCCTCTATCTCCCTACTTATTTTGCCTTGCTATAGAGGTTCTTTCCCAAAGTCTTCAATCTGAGACGGACCTAGGGTCTATCATTCCCATCTCTAAGTGCAAGGCCATCAGGCTCACTAACCTTGCATCTATGTCAGATGCATTACTCACTAGAAAGTTTGCAAGGATATATGCAAAACAACTAATAGGACCTGTGTTATGGATCCAGAATGATCTCCCTCCTAAATCATACACTACCTATAAATTAGAACCACATCCATCCATAAGGGTATGAAAATCAAACTGTAAATCATTTATCGAGACCGAACCAAGCCATTGACATAGAAATCATGAAATCATTTAAGAAGTGGTCTAATGTTGGTTTCAAAATTGAGATCGTTTAGTTGAATGGTTTAAACCTAACTAAACCCTTTTTTTGGTAAAGGGTCATGTATATTAAGAGATGAAAAAGGGAAAAAACTATACAAGAGGATCGATCTGGAGAAATTCCAAAGAAAAAAACAAACAAACACAAATCCTAGGACCCACCTCCACCTACGGCATTGCCATCAGTAGAAGAGGGACACTAGGCATAAAAGGAGAAGCTGAAAGCCAATAAAATCTGAAGCGCGATCTGCCCATCGCATCCTCAGCCAAAAACTCAAGCATCTTAGGAGGCCATGCCGCATCTGATGAAGACGCTTCCTTCTTAGCTGTCATCTGCGCCAGGAAGTTTGCTATAGGATTTGCCTCCCTATAGCAATGACTGATTTTCCATCTTATACCCCTGAGATATGAAATAAGGGAAGACCACCATTGCCAAACAAACCATGGAGCCAGACCCCTTTGAACCATGAGCATCACCGCGCCTGAACCACATTCGATCCACAGAGATGCACATTTCGTCTCTCTTGCTCTCTCAATTCCTTCAATCAAGGCCTGGAATTTAGCTTGGAAGCTCGAAGCAATTCCTAAAAAGAATCTGTAAATCTATACAATCTGGCAATTGTTGTCCCTTATAAGGCCACTTGCTCCAGCATTCCCTGGATTACCCAAGGACGAGCCATCACAATTGAGCTTCCACCAACCACCATCCATCAGAGGCAGCCAGAAGATTTCCCGCACCCCTTTAATTTTCCTTCTTGGAACCGCAATATTCAGCTTCAAGCACCTCTCCAAATCTAGGCGATATTTAATTCTATTGCGCTTACCTAGTCCACGTCTTCTAATCTCCTCCATCAGTGTATGAAAGACTTGACCATAAGATTGATGAATCCCCCTAAATCTCCTTGAGTTCCTTTCCATCCAAATAAAGTATAGAACAAGAATCAAACCTGCCATCCACATTTGAGATAGTCCAATGGTGTTGGATTTTTGAATTCACCATGGAACATGCTCTGAAAAACCTTCCCACTGATAGGGCCATTGAAATCCAAAGGCTTCAGCAAACGCACTCCAAATGTAGACAGCTCCATCACATTTCAAGAATAAATGATTTAGAGACTCCTCAGCCTTATTGCACACCTCGCACCTAGAAGGGAGCGGCACTCCTTTTCTTTTTACCTTGTCATCACAAGAAAGCTTCCCATGCATGAGCCTCCATCCAAACACCGATTGGCAGGGGATCAAATCATCACCCCACACCACTTTTTCCCAGCCCACTTTAGGAGAAACCTTTCTCAGCGGTTCCTAAGCCGATTTAGTGGAGAAGGATCCTAAGGAGGATCTTGACTAGCAGCATTGGTCTTTCTAACCCCGTGGCAAGGATATATTCCTTTTTGCATTGAATATACCACGTAAAAAATCAGATTGAGCAAGTGGAAGACACCACTTACCATCTCCAATAAAGTCTACCACTCTGCAAGTGCTTTGAGAAAAATGAGAAAAAGGAAGGGGGGCAAGCTCCGTAATAGAAAGGGGGCCTATCCATCGATCCTGCCAAAACAAAATGTCCTCACCAGTACCCACCATCCAATGCTCAGATAGAGATACAAAGTTCCACATCTTAGCAATTCCTTTAAATGCCGAGGACGATTTATAATCCTTCTTAACGCCTCCATCTTCATTGAAAAACCTAGCCCGCAAGAAGCTACTAAAAGCAGTACCTTCATGCTTCATTTGCCACACTAGTTTGCTAAGCCCTGCACAGTTCACATCCCTCAATCGTTTGATACCCAAACCCCCTTCTCCTTAGGTCTGCACACATCTTCCCATTTCACAGAGATTTTCTTCACTGTGTCAATATCTCCTGACCACAGGAAATTCCTTATCTAGCGCTCCACCGTTTTAATCACCAATTTAGGCCACAAGTAAATGGAGAAGTTATGAATAGACATACCTGGAATCACAGACCGAATGAGCTCTGCACAACCTACCATTGATAGAAGTTTGCCTCGCCATCCTTGTAACCGAGATTTAACTTTATCCATTAGAGGAAGCATCCTATCCTTCTTGACAGTGCCTTTGAAGATCTCAACCCCAAGATACCTCATAGGTAGAGAGCAAGTTGGGATACTTAGTAGATCATATATATACCTCTTCCTGTGAGGGGTGACTTTACGAAAACAAATCTTGCTCTTATCCAAACTAAATTTTTGGCTAGAAAATTCTTGGTATTTGAGCAGAAACTCTCTCAGGCATCGTACATGTTTCACTGCAGCATTCATGAAGATAAAAATGTCATTCGTATAGAGCAGTTGACTAGGAACACTGGCACCTCTAGGCCCAGGGAGCACCTTCAATTTTCCCTCCTTTAAAAGACCATTTAGGCCCCTGCACAACACTTCTTCTACAAGAATAAAAAGCATTGGGGAGATCGGGTCCCCCTTGTCGTAAGCCCTTCTCAACTCCAAAGAAACCAATCGGACACCCATTCAACAACACTGAAATTCTACAAGAAACCAAAATTTCATGAATTGAGCCCAACCACACATCCGAGAAGCCAAATTTTTTCAGGACCGCAAAGAGGAAATCCCATGACAATGTGTCATAGGCCTTTTGCACATCAATCTTAATACCCATGCCACCCCCTTTGACAGAGGTATGTAACAAATTGGCAAGCTCAGAGGCTAACCCAATATTTGCTGAGATAATCTTACCTTTCTGGAATGCCCCTTGCTCATCTGACGCCAAGCGAGGGAGAAGGCAAGATAACCTCTCAGCCATGATCTTTGACAGAACTTTGTAGAAGAAGTTTACCATACAGATGGGGTAAAACTTATACAGAGAGACCACTCCCTACACCTTTGGGATTAGCGTTACAAAACTGTTATTTACTCCATTCACCCACTATCTCCCAAAACTATTTGAAAAAAGCTCCTAGGAACCCATCGGGGCCAAGAGAACTATCTCGGTCCAGCCCCCATATCACCTTCTTAATCTCTTCCTTGATAGGGATTGCTTCTAATATCAAGGAGTCCTCCATATTCACCTCCTTAAGAATAACCTGCAACAGCTCCATATGATGTATGCAATGGTCCGCTTTATGGAAGTTTTCAAAAAATTGAGACACATATTCTGCCATCTGCAGTGGCTCAGAGACCACCGTACCATCTTGTTTTTTCAAAGAATGAATGCTGTTTTTTGCACAATGCACCTTAACCGAGAGATGGAAGAACTTTGAGTTATGGTCTCCTAGTTTCGCCCAATTGCAACGATCCTTTTCATCCCAAAGTTTTTCGTGCATCTCCACCGCTTTCAAGAGCTTAGACTTTGCCTCTGCTTCTCTAGAGTATAGCTCATCAAACATCCCTACCTGGTCAATAATTCCCTGGACTTCCTCCACTTCTTCAGTAGCTTCTTTAAGCGCTACATCAAAGTTAGGGAACCTCTGCCTCACCCACCCCTTTAGAGCACTCTTCACTGCTCTTAATTTCTGAGCTAGCCTACCAATGGGAACACCCCTAACCTCCCTAGACTAAACCTCCCTCAGCAGGCCTTCAAATGATTCTGCTTCCATCCAGAAATGATGAAAGTGAAAAGGGGCATTTCAAGGCTTGGGAATCGCTGTCGATGAAAAAAGAATTGGAGCATGATCTGAAATTGATCTATGGAGCTCCTACTGACCGAAATCACCAAAATATTCCAACCATTGAGCATTGAAAAAACTTCTGTCAAGTATTGCCGTCATAGGCCTTCTATGTCTATTGTTAGTCCAGGTAAATTTTGACCCTTGAGATGGAGAGCTTATCAGATCACAAGCATCCACCATGGCCTGGAAGTCTGCCGCGGTGCCCACATTGAATCTACTAGGACCCCTCTTCTCATGAGAAAACAATATGGCATTAAAGTCCCCAAGAATGACCCATGGAAGGGATAGAGTAGCCGCAGTACCCAACTCCATCCAAAGATTCCTACGCTCTGACCTAAAGCACGATGCATGAATGAAGGAAATCAATACCTGTTGACCATTCCATTGGACCGAAACTAAAATCATCTGCTCTGAGGTTACACCACTATTGGCCTCGTAAGAGAATTTTTCCATTTTTCCAGACTACCCAGAGGTTTGGCACTTTGTCATGACGGGAATTATGAATAATTTCAGCCATGAATCCCAGCCGATTAAAAAATAGGGAAGGGAAAGACACTTAATCCACTATGGGCTCTGTAATACACACCACATCAGGAGAGTGATCACGAAGAAAAATATACAACGCTCTAGAAGCTGCTACCTTTCGAACACCTCGGATATTCCAATAGAAAATCCATATAATTAAGTGGTTGTTCCTTTTGACCTGTCCGACCTCAAGGTCTGACCGCCACCTTTGTTTTTCCTTCTCCTTTTCTCCCCTGCTTCGGTCCCTTTCTCAAACGTCTCCGCCACTTTGTCAACAGCTTGAGCCCCCATCCGAGTGATCTCCTTCTTGCTCAAAGAGAGCTGCAATGGGGCTATATACTCCCTATTCATCACTGTACAACCCCCTGCTTGCCAAACCTCCTCGAGTAATTCCTAGGGACACCCTTGTCCTCTTTGGTCACACAGAACCCCTCACCATACCCTAAGAGGAGGGTGCAATGGCCTTGCTCGCCTGCTGCTGCATCTCCATTAGACCAGAGGATGAAACTAGACCAACTAAACCCTTTAAATCATTGACAAACTAATTAAAACCAATAAATGGAGACATAGTAAGTTAAGTCATTCAAGGTTAAGTTTACATCCATTTCACTAAAAGATTAAAAAGGAAAAAAGACATTTGAAAAAAAAAATTAAAAATTAACGATCTTGATTTCATTATCTAATCTCGTTTGTTAGACAATTCGGTTTCGGTTTAACCTAATATAGTTTATAAGAAATTTATGCATGGACTTGGTGGCCCAATTGCAACATAATATACAAATCCATATTGTGATTAATGAAAACTTAAGAACCTCAACAACGGATACACGCCAACAACACTACTGCCTTGGAAATAATGAATTTACCTTGTCATTAAGACAGTTCAAATATTATTAATTACCTGAATATTCTTGTAGAGCTTGCTAATTACATCAGAAATGTCAGCTTTGATTTCCTCTAGAGATTGGTCGCTGAATAAAGCCAAATTGATATCATTTTGACCAATATCAAATGTGTACAAAGCTTGACCAAAGCACTCCTCCTTGGATAACAAATTTGTGTCGATTCCACCTATCAATAGATGATGAATAGGATTTTATGAACCGGTACTACTAAATGATTTATAGCTATAGAGGGATTTTAACTAATTAAGTAATTACCTCAGCTCCTGATTAACTATGATCTGGATTTGAATTGTTGGAACTGGGAGACTTGCACATCCAAGTAGAAGGGGTTGGGTCCTCTCCTAGTTTGGCTTTTATCCGATGACCTGATTGTTACCCCCGATGCAGGAAAATTAGCGCCACGGATGAAGCTAGTTCCTAATGAATCGAGATATGCACTGAGGTTAGGTAATCCGAATCTTTCAGCTGATCAAAATATTCATTATTTTAAAAACAATGATCAAGTCAATAACTATTCCATACCCCTGGCATTAACAATAAGAGTTTTGATGAAAAAATAGGATTCATGTAGCCATCTCCTTGTTTGCAGATTTTTAGGTCAAAAGAAAAGGGAAAAGGGGGGGGGGGGAAGGGGTTGTATAGTTGGAGGACTCCTTAAAGCTTAATCCCATTACCTATAACTCATACTATTTGATCTATCCAAACACTACTTCTTTACTTTATAGCCCATAGCATTGGCCTATTTCAGTCTCCCAACGTAAATGGCTTGAAAGCAATGTATTCTGTGGTTTTCCCTACAAATATTAGCAATGGCAGGCTTTAAAAACCTGAATTGGGATCTTGATTAGTCCCAGTTCATTCAGGTCTAGATCGATTCAGATCGGCCCTAGAATTGATATAATAAGGGGTTTTCACAGAGAAACAGCTTGAGCTCACACCCAGCTATGTCTAGGTGTAAGTAGTGAGGGTGGAGTTCTTTCCTCCCACCATAACAAAAAATCTAGGAAATAATGAAACAAAGTTTAATTTCTACCCATGAATAGTGAGCCTTCCATCTGAAGGTCTTCCAGCAAGCATGTGAAAAAACGTCTCCCCATAGGGTGGGGTGACAAGAGAGAAGGCAGCAGAATCAGCTCCTGTATCAATATTTGAGTCCCCAAAGTTGAAGATTTTCGAAAAATTGCAACTTGTATTTGAAGCCAAGGCCGGAACACTTAAAATCACTATGGAAGACAACAACCCAATATAGAAAGGAGTCATTAGAACAAGTATACCAAAGGTATGAGCAGAATCCATCATCTTGAGAGACTAAGAGATGATGAGCAATAGAGACTAGAGAGGATAATATTACTTTAGAGAACTGGCAGAGTATATATAGAGAGAGAGGACAACATAAGTATTGAACTGCTTACTAGCAAAAATGCTAAATGGAGTAATACTTGTTCGTTTCCATTAAATTTTGGAAACAGTTTTCCTATTTTTATTCCAAAAAGTAAACAGAATATTTACTAAATTTAGTGTTTGGTTATATTTCTACAACTCTTTCAAAGTTTTCAAAAATTCCAAGAGAATAAATCCAATGAAGAAAAACTGGAATGGAGAGGATCTAAGAGACCAACTAGTAGAGAAAATAAGGAATCATTCAGTGATAACATGTTCACTTTATTTTCACTCTGATGATCATTGGATCCAATATCTCCACTATACTTTATACTGCAATAGGGGACAAATAACACCAATAAAAACAATACTTTTTTTATTGAACAAGCCAATAAAAAAATACACAATTGGTATGTGATAATTAAATAGAGTTTTGATTTTTACCGCCAAAAAAAAAATCGACATTTTATTTGATTCACTGGGGCTGGAATGATTGGACATTTTGGAATCCAAAGCTGAGCTTTTTCCAAATTTGGTAAGTTTTTAATAATTAATTAAATACATATCAAGCCAAATAATATGTAAATCTAATTTATTCTACTATTAAATGTATTAAATTTTATTTTCAGCATTTATTTCCCATGGATTGACCTATAGCTTGGTCATATGATTTTATCTTTTGCTTAACATAGTTATAAAAAATGGAACGAAAAAAAAAATTTAAATAGACAGTACATGTTTTAAATTTATTTTCACTAAGAATCATTTATATAAAATATAGAAGAAAAAAAATGGAATAATTGACAAACTGAATGGAGCCAAAAAGAGACACCAAAATAGCCAACAGGATGACTAAGGCCGACCTCCTAATCCACCGTCGGCATTTCCATCAGCAGAAAAAGAAGATCCAACCACATCAACCACATATGAGACACAACAAATAGATCACAAAGGAAAAACACACTAAGTCATCCTATATCTAGGACGACCCGAAGCGTCCGTATTTAGATCCTTCTTGACCAAAGCCGGCCAAGCCGTCACAGGGTCGAGATATCAATATAGCAGACTTAGAATGAAAGTCAACAATAGAGTTTGCCTCTCACTAGCAGTGAGCGATTTCCCACTCAACCCGATGTAGGAACCTCATTATTAACCGATATTGGAGTTCTCTCCCAATTAGGAAACTCTATATTCGGTTTACATGAGGAGAGTCCCTATTTTGGGAAACCGTATATATGGGCTGCATATTAGGAATTCATATCCCTTGTATCAGTCAAGCATATCACATGTAGAATCCTACCTTATCACAATCTTTTGTATTCCAAATCTATTTAGATTGGCTGAGCTCTTTGAGTGCATTCCTTCTATGTTGCTTGACAAAGATAGAGAGGGGTTGGAATCTACTCCATCTTCTAATGAAATCAAAAGGGCAGTTTTGGGAGCTGGATCCTAACTGCTCTCCAGGTCCAGACGGATTTTGTGGTGCCTTCTTCAGGAAGTGTTGGGACATTGTTGAGCATGATTTTTGTGCAATGGTGTGCTCTTTTTTTGTCTCAGGATACTTGCCTAAGGGAGTAAATAACTGCTTCATTACCGTTATCCCTAAAGTGGAGGGAGTGAATACTCTAGACAAGTTTAGACCTATATGTATGGGAAAATTCTTTTGCAAAGTTATCATTAAAATCTTGGCAATGAGATTAAGTGGCTTGCTTCCTAGACTAATTTATGAAGAGTATGGTGCTTTTTAGTAAGGTAAAGTTATTTCTTCAAATACCAGTGTTGCATCTGAGTTGGCTAATTTAATGTTCAATTCTACTCGTGGTGGTGGCTTAGGATTGAAGTTGGATGTGAGGAAAGCTTTTGATTCTTTATCATTGGGTTTTCTTTTTGTGGTGTTTGAAAAATTTGGGTTTGGACCCAAATGGATAGGTTGGATTCACCAAACTCTTGCTTCAACAAGAATCTCTGTCCTGGTTAATGGAGGTCGAGTGGGTCTTTTGGGTGTGTAGAGAGGTCTTCGTCATGGAGATCCCATCTCCCCCGATCCCATCTCCCACCTTTTGTTTATATTGGCTGAAGAAGTTCTCTGTAGAGGTCTGCAGCAGATAATCAACTCCAATAAAATTAAGGCTTTGCAGGGTCCCCATGGGATTAAGGTTCCTAGTTTTCTTCTATTTTCTATTTGTAGACGACATTTTTATATGCAAAATTTTCTTCGGGAAGATCTCTTCAATGAGAAAGGAGCGAATCACTCAAGAGTTGGGTATCCCTAGTTGCAATTTTCCTACTCAATATCTAGGGGTGGATATTTTTAAGGGAAAGAGACCCAGTGCTTCCTCTGATGGATAAAATCAAAGGTTGTATGTTGGGATGGAAGGGAAAGCTTCTCTCTATGGTAGGAAGGGTGGAGTTGGTTAGGTCGATCATTGCAAGTATACCTATTCACAACTTTTCTATCTATCGATGGCCTTCTTCTTTGCTTGTTCTTATAGAGTGATGGATGCACAATTTTATTTGGACAGGGGATGTTGATTCGAGCAAAAAAATATCAGGGAAATGGGACTCTGTTTGTAAACCCAAGTGGCAAGGAGGGTTGGGACTAAGAATACTCTATGATGCAAATAAAGCTTTTCTTAGTAAACTTGCTTGGCAGTTGAAGCATGAAGATTCTACGTTGGGCAGATTTTTCCTGGCAAGATTTTTGTCCTCCTCTGGAGAGTTTAGAAGATCTTATAAATCATCTTCTGTTTGGCTAGTATTAAAAGAATTTGGGGCTTTATTTCTTCAAAAGAAAGATGGTTTGTTGGTAGGGGAGATAAAATTCAGCTTTGGAAGGATAGGTGGTTGGAGAGTCTCTCTATTGAAGAGCTCTTGAGTTGTGATGAATCTCTGCCCAAGGGAGCGATTCATCAAGGATTTTATTCAAGATTTCTCATGGAATTTGCCACAAGTAAATTCTTTTTCCTTAAGAGATATTTTTGCAAGAGTGGAGAATGTGAACATCCCTTCATTCCAAGTGGTGGATAAGTGTTTCTGGAGCCTTTCTTGGTCAGGAGCTTTCTCGATAAAATCAGCTTGGGAGGAGCTTAGGTGAAGAAATCCTAAAGTCCCATGGTTTTCCTTGGTTTGGAACAAGGCTCTTCTTCCTAGGCAGTCTCTGTTTGTGTGGAAATTAATGCATGGAAAATTAGCTACGGAGAAGAATATCCAAGAAAAAGTTATCTATATGGTATCTTCAATGTGAGCTTTTCCATAGTTATTTGAAATCTCAACAACACCTCTTCTTGGACTGTAGTTATTCCAAGTTAATATGGAGTAATTTCGTTTCTTGCTTTAATGTTTCTTGGGTATCTCAGCCTTCGGTCTCTGACTTGGTATCGTGGTAGAAAGCTAAGAGTAATCAAGTCCCCGTCAAAGAGGCTTGGTTGGCTGATCTCATCCTTGTGCCCTTCTTTCTTCGGATGCAGCATAATGCTAGAAAGTATGAAGAGAAATCAATGAAGACAGAGTTTGTCCTAAGGCAAATTATTGCAACTATGAGAGACCAAATCCCATCTTGTGAGAGTAAAGTGCCTTCTATGGTGGATCTAATTTGTGCTAGAACACTGGGTGTATCAATCTTTTCTCTAAAAGGTCTCATACCTTGTAGATAATTTGGTGTGCACCTCCTCCCTCATGGTTCAAGCTTAGTGTGGATGGATGTTCTCTAGTTAACCCTAGGAGAGTGGGAGTAGGTGGTGTTATCCGTGACTCAAATCCTTAGGTGATAGGTTCTTTTGGGATCTTTCTAGGTGTAAGAACAAATTATGAAGCAGAATTTCAGAGCTTAGTTAAAGGTTTAATGATGGAAAAAGAGCTGGGAATTCAACATTTATGGATTGAATCTAATTCTATAGCTGTTATAATGGTAGTGAATAGAAAATCTATTCCCTAGAATATTCTTCAGGATTGGCTTTTCTTAATTCTGTATCTTCAAGCCATTCAGTGGAAGATAACTCATTGTTTCAGAGAAGCAAATCCCATTGTGGACTATCTGCCCAAACTGGTTGCTCGGAATAGTGCATCTTCTTTTTCCGATGTCTTTCCATGCTCATTGGAGGATGCGCTTTGGGTTGATGCATTGAGTCAGCCTAGGTTTCATTTCTGTTAATGTTTTGTAGTGGAGATTTTAGGTCTACCTTCCCCTGCTGATGGCAATGCCAAAGGTATGGGTGGCTTTCCTTCTTCTCTTCTTTTTTGTTGTTTGTTTCTAGTGTCGTTCATGACCGAGCTTGTATTCTATTTCCTTTTTCCATTTTAGTATATAGGATCTTTTTTGCGGGGAAAAAAAAAGGATCTGAATATTGATGTTGCGGCATATGGAAAAAAAAATTAATGTTGAATCAAGAATGGGTGATGATAGAAATTACCATACTAGAGTCGAAGTTCGATGGAATGGTAAAGTGCATAATTAATATGTTTTTTAGCTTTCAAAGTTCAATTGAAATAGCCATGCTAGAGTCAACAAACTACGTCTATTGAATCCGGATTATTGTTGAAGAGAACGATCCCCCTCTATAAAACTAAAGACGTCATACAAAAAACATGTTTATTTTTGGTAGAAGAAGTTGATCTTGAAAAATAAAACTAAATGTATTAGACACCAAGAATCCAAGACCGCAAAGTTACCAAGACATGAAGAACATGTCAAGATTTCAACATTGAAGATTCCTTGGAACGATGAGCTGCTACCTTGGTGTGTTGGAAGAGGCCAAGGCATTGGATGATGGACAAGATCTGGATGGATCCCCACCAGTGGAACAAGTAGAGACAGACTCTGACGTCCCGGAATCACCTACGACTGTAATACCACAGAAGTCTTATGCGAGGGTAGTTGGTTGCATTTTTCTTGAGATCGATGATCTCTCTGATGCTATCCATGCTTGTACCTCCACCAAGGTAATCATATCCCATGATGCTTATGAAGACAAACTGGGTAAATACTATTTTGCTCTGATCGAAAGAATTAATATTTGATACATTTCCTTGGATGCGATTAGATATGAGGCTACAAAAACATGGAATATCAAAGGGAAGGTGAAGATGGTTCCCATGGGAAAATGCTACACCATTTTCCAATTTGAATCGGTGGGCGATATGGCATCCATTTGGAGGCATAGTCCTATCAAGCTAGGTGGCCAATATGTCAAACTTCAGTAGTGGCACCTAGATTTCAACATCCATTACAAACAGGTGAATAAGGCTTTGGTTTGGATTAGATTTCCTGACTTGCCATTGGAGTACTAGCACAAGAAGGTTCATTTGACTATGGTGAAAGCAGCTAAAAGGCCAGTGGTGCTTGATCAGTGTATAAGCAAGTCATATACGGGAACTTCACCCAGGTATTGGTTGAGATGGAAATAGGAGACACAAGGGTGGATGAGATTCAAGTGGAAAGACGGCAGCTAGAGACCACTACCCAATTCTGGTTTCAACAGAAAATTATCTATGGGGACAGCATGGGTCGCTATGGTTTTTGCAACAAACTTGGCCACACTATTGCTTCATGCAGAGACAAGAAGACCACAAATGCCAAGGAGGCCGAATTAGAGAAGGAACCTAGAATACCAGGTGCAGTTTACGTGGATGAGGAGCCACATCGATCTACAAGTTTGGACAGGAACAACCCTTTATTTGCTAAAGGTGAGGCTGCCGCTGAGGGTGGTGGAAGTGGTAGTATGGGGCAAAGCCACCCAACAGAGGGTGAAGCCTCCTCAGAGGGCGGTGAAGGGGATCTAGAACCATATTTTGAAGGTGAATTTATGGATAGGATCCTAGAGGATATTACCCCTCAATCTCACAGATCTTCCCCTTTCGATGATCAATTAAGATTGCATTCCACCAATCACACTCTTCCATACATGGAAACCCAACCCAGTTTGGAAGTTATCTTGGATGTGGGGTGAGCAGATTTGGGAAGTAGGCAAATAGAAAATCATAATTTAGAGTGACCCATCACCCATGTTCCTACGGAATTGGGTATGGTCTCTGAGCTAGACATAGATGGGGATACCAATGCTAATTCTTTGCTCTAAGGGACTATCCGTCATAATGTTGTTCGCAAAAGCCAAAGACATGTCATTTGTGGTGGTGTGACCATCACTGGAGGGCATGGGCTTATGCTAACGAGACAGTCTCATGGTGGTGTAGGGGTTGACATTATCAACATGGCTGTAAGGCAAAGAGAAGATGGTAATGGTGGCTAGGTTATTCAGAAGAAGAAGAAAGGAAAGAAGGCTACAAAATTGGATTAGGCCCCTGTTAGGACTGATCACAATGCCTCCTCTCACATGTGATCATGCGTGTTCTATTCTGGAACATATGCATGGGATCTGATGTGGCCGCGAGGAATTCTCATGTCATAATAGCCATAGTGTTGATTGAATTATGCATGTGGGTGGCTTGGATATGGAATGCAATGTTGCTAATGGGAATACTGATATTTTATGGCTATACTAACTATATGTATGCTATATTAGGTGTGGGCATGTAATGCAATGTGGCCGATGAAAATTTTGGTACTACATATGTGTACTAGCTGTATCTATTACACCCGTGCCCTAATCCAGTATAATTTAAAATTTATTGTGACAGGCCTCGGATCAGAGATCGAAAGTACAATTGGGTTTTGGCTCGTGGCTGTGCATTACCAAAGCGGTAGAGATGACCCCACATGTTCTTGCATCACGAGCCTATCTAACTGGAGGGGATTCATACCTTTCGATCCCAGACGGTAAGTGACCCGACTCACCACACTTAATTTATGGCACGCATCATAATTGTCAAAAGGCCTTGGGCATGTCCAAGGTCAACCACCCGTACGAGACCCACCATGGGACAACAAGTTGTTTTGACCATCAAAAACAAGCCATCGGAAGTAGCCTGGGCATGAATCCAGTGCCTATTTTCAGTGGGTCCACAGGCTACTGCCAAGGTTTCGATGCTCGTGGGTCCCACCACTCGCATTGTAAATGGTTTTGGATGATCCCAAATCATCTTCCACATTTTCCTCTTGATGTGAACACCTTATGAACCTAAATGTGCAGGTCCTCGTGCCCCGAAACTCATTTTAACCCAATTGGTTCAAAAGAGGTCCAAACTAAACAGACACTTAGGTTATAAGTTGGGAAATGAGGATTCATTTCCTCATTTCCCTTGTGCCCAACGTAGGAGAGGAGAGAAAGAGGAGAGGAAGGACGAAGAAGAGGAAGAAGGAGAAGGTTGGAGGCCTACCTTAGTGTCGGCTGCTGCCTTGTTGTCGGAATCACTACCAGAGGTAAGTACAAACTCCCATGCCTCTCTCTCTCTTCATTTCGACCTAGACAAAGCTAGGTATGGATAGAATCTTGGTGTACACACTATGTTAAGGTTATGGGATGCGTGTTATACCCTCCTGATGTTTTTGACACTTGCTGATGTACGATCCCATTTGTGTCTAGGACAGTGATGTGCACATGCCCCAAAGTCGGAATTGATTTGATTGATTGGTGGCTTTACTTGAACCCTAAGCCAAACAAAGATCAACAAGGTGAGGGATGGGCTATGTTTATTTTTGAAATGTTTATTAATTATTTAATTTCTCACATGCTTAGAATTATATGTTTAATTGAAATTATCATTTTAGGATCATGATATGAATTGTATGGAAATGTATAATGGGATCCGGTGTGGCCGAGGTGGTATCAGTACCGTGATCACCATGTGTTTGGTTGTGTGTGTGTGTGTGAGACAGAACTAGCATGGCCGAGGTGGTACCGATGCCGTGATTACCGTATGCATGTTGCATTCATGCATTGATTATGTGCATTAGAGTAAGTTGTAGTTGCGGGTTACACTTTGTGGCCAAGGTCTCGTAGGTATCGTGTACCCTGGGACTACATTTGGAAATGGATACACTTCATGGCCGAAGTCTTGCCAGTATTGTGTAGTCTATACTCAACTGCTATTTGCATGCTAGATTAGGTAAACAGTCTTGGATTACACTTTGTGGCCAAGGTCTCTCTAGTATCGTGTACCCAGGACTGTAATTGGAGATGGATTACACTTTATGGCCGAGGTCTCTCCGGTATCATGTAATCCATACTAACTATATCATTATAAAGGCATGTAGTATATATGTGGTTAGGTATCACTCCCTATGCTACGCACCCTTGCCAACAGGGGTTGAGGTATTGGATAACCCATTGTGGTATGCTTGATGAGCCTTTTTGAAGTGCCACTCCCGTGGTACGATGTGATTGTTACCAGAGATAGGAACCTGTCCGATGTGGCCGATGTGTTACCGGTGCCATGACTGCCAGATGGGGTTATCATGGGTTTACTAGGTGACTCATGGACGTATACGAGGACCGATAGGCTTCTAATCATGGCTAGGATTTATATCGCTCCGTAGTCGATGTCGTTTTTGAGACAAGGGATATAGCCTAATGTATCGTAGTAGCATTTATCAGCATTTATCAGACTTAGTTTGTATTGTTAGGTGGATAATAAATAAATGAATTGCATCATGAGCATCATGGACTATGTGTTTAATTTTTGCAATCATACATCATAAATTATTACTGCTATTGTCTTGCTTAGATGTGCTTGACCCCACTCCTCACTGAGCGAGTTGGAAAGCTCACCCCACATATACACCCCTTTTTAGATGATGATGCAGCTACCATGGTGCCCATGGCGATGACCCAGTATCTTCTGGGTCAGAGTATGGTGTGAGCGACTGATGGATGGCAGGAGCAAAGGAGCACGATCAGGACTGTGCTTGCGATCACTGTGCTTACGCCGCACCATGAGATTGTACATCACCTTTTGATACTTTTGCATATAGTTGTGGATTGAATATTTTCTTGAGATTATATTATGTCATAGATGAATGTAACATAATAACTCGGTTATTGCTATTATATTACCATTATATGTTTCCCCATTTTAATTGTAATTTCGCTACTATACTCTGATTCCGCTGCTTATGTTAGTTTGTGTTGTGAGATTGTAAAAATTTTAAGGTACTACTATCAGAGATCCTAGTAGTTTTGTAAGACTGGTACGTGTCTTACTCACACCACCGGAATTCCTAGTGGTAAGTTGGGTCTGTCGGGATTGGGGTGTGATAGTATCAATATGAAAGATGTGTATATTATTGTGACTAGCTAGTTATAACTACATTGTACTATGATCCCTCGCCAATAGGGGTGAGGTTTTGTTACACCCATACCCTAATCCAGTCTAATTTAAACTACTATGACAGGCCTCAAATCGGAGATCGGGTGTACAATCAGGTTTTGGCTCACGGCCGTGCAGTGCTGAAGGGGAAGAGATGACCCCACATGTTCGTGCATTACGTGCCTATCTAACTAGAGGGGAATTGTTCCTTCTGATTTCAGATGGTAAGGGACCCAGCTCCCTGCACTTGAATTCTGACACGCATCAAAATTATCAAAAGACCACAAGTATGGCTAAAGGCAACTACCCATGCGACACTAACTAGAGGGCAGCAAGCAGTCAAGACAATATGCCACTGGAAGCAGCCTAGCCTAGATCTAGTGCCTATTTTTGGTGGGTAAACAAGCTACTGTCAAGGTTCCGTGGGTCCCGCCACTCGCATTGTAAATGGTTCCAGATGATCCCAAATTGTTCTCCAGACCTTTCACATGACATGGGTACTTTACGGACCTAAATGGTCAGGTTTTCATGCCCCGATATTCAAATTAACCCAAGCGGTCCAAAAGAGGTCCAATCAAACAGACACTATGATCCACTTAAGTTATAAGTTGGGAAATGAAGAATGAATCCTGGTAACAAGAAACACCAAATGGCCACTTAGGGTTTTGATCATTCAATTGATGTATCTCCCAAACGGCTTAGTGGAATTGGGATTTTCTTGGGTTCAAATGACATTAGGAACATCCCCTACAAATTCCATAGATCAAATCCTTGCAATCGGGCTCAAGCTAGAAAGCCCCAATTTGATTTGGACCTTTCTATATTACCACTAGAAATATGCCACAGGAAACACTGTAGCTGTTTCTAGTGGAAAAATGAGCCTTAAGTGCTCTCTGTCAGCTCCATTAAAAATAAGACTTATATTTTCGATGGAAATGACCTATTTTCGGTGGGTGTGGGTGTTTCTGGTGACATTACTGTCACTTGGGGATAGTGTCTGTACCCTTTAGGGGTGACCTATGTGGGTCCCTCCCGATGTTCCCGACAGGTACTGATGTATGATTCGCTTTGTGTCTAGGACAATGATGTGCACGTTCCCCGAAGCCATAATTGAAATTGATCGATCGGTGGTTATACTTGAACCCAAACACACCTGATCATAAACCAGGTGAGGGATGGATTGCTTTATTTTTGGGAGTGTTCATTTTTTTAGAATTGCTCACATGTGTAGATATGTACATGTTTTATAAATTGCTCACATGTTAGTTATATTCTTCACATGCATATTTTATGATTATGATATGGATATGTATGGCGGGATCAGGTGTGGTCGAGGTGGTACTGGTACCATGATCTCCACATGTTTTAGTTGTTGTATGAGTCAGAATTTGGTATGGCCGAGGTGGTATCGGTGCCACGATTGCCATATGTGTGTTGCATTTATGCATCGATTATGTGCATCAGAGTTAGTTGTGGTCATGGGTTACACTTTGAGGCCGATGTGCTCCCGGTACTGTGTACCCTGGGACTACATTTAGAAATGGATATGCGTCGTGACCGATGGGGATACCGGTATTACGTAGTCTATACTCGACTTTGATATATATGCTAGATTAGGTAAATGGTCGTGGGTTACATCTTGAGGCTGATGTGCTCTAGGTATCATGTACCCCAAGACTGTATTTGGAGATGGATTACACTTTGTGGCTGACGTGTTACTGGTATCATGAAATTCATACTAACTGTATCATTATGAAGGCATGTAGCATGTATGTGGTTAGGTATCACTCCCTATGCTACGAGCCCTTGCCAACAGGGGGTAAGGTGTTGGATAATTCATTGTGGTATGTTCAATGTGCCTTTCTAAAATGCCACACTCACAGTACAATGTGATTGTTACCGGTGGTGGGAATTGTCCAGCTTGGCCGATGTGGTACCGATGTGTGACTGCCTGGAGGGGGTTATCAGGGGTTTGCTGGTTGACCTATGGATGCATATGGGGATCAGTAGGCTTCTAATCATGTCTAAGGTTTATATCCTTGTGTAGATGATGACGATTCCAAGACGAGGGATACAACCTAATGCATCGTAGTAGCATTTTACCAGACTTAGTTGTGATGTTAGGTGGATAATAAAATAAATGAATTGCATCATGAGCATCATGGACTATGTGTTTAAATTCCATTAGCATGCATTATAAATTATTTTTGCTATTGTTTTGCATAGATGTGCTTGAACCCCACCCCTCACTGAGTGAGTTGGATAGTTCACCCCACGTATATGTCCCATTTTAGAAGATGAGCAAGTACAGTCAGGCCTATGGCTAGTGATCCTCTATCCTCTGGACCCGATTACAGAGTAAGCGACTAGTGGACACTGGACGTGGGAGAACATAACCCAGACTGTGCATGTGATGTATGTTCATACATAGCACTATGAGGTGTTGGGCATATTTTTGATGGTCGAGATGAGTATGAACATGATGTACTTTTAAACTTATATGTATAAGTTATGGAGTTTGTAACAAAATAACTTGGTTATGGGTACTACATTATCATTAGAATTTCCCCAAATTTATTTATAATTCCACTACTATACTCTGATTTCGCTGCTTTTATTTAGTTTGTGTTGAGAGATTGTGAAATGTTAAGGTACTGCTATCAAAGATCCTGGTAGGTTTATAAGACAGGTACGTTTCTTACTCACACCACCGGTATTCCTAATAAGTTGGCTCTACTGGGAGTGAGGTGTGACAGCTATGGTATCAAAGCGCGAAGCTCTGCCTTAATTCACAATCTCAATCAAACTATGATTTTGGGAAAATTAGGATTTAAATAAAAATCTCAAAGACAACAATAATAGAGTTTCACAAACTAGGAGACAAGCATAGGTGTTAAAGCCGTTTCATTAAATAAGAACTTGATTACGTAAGCTTACTCCTTCTTAAAAATAAAGACAGAATGCTGAAAATCCTAACTAGCCTAAGTCTATGAATTTAAATAACTTAAGCAATTGACAGAAATTAAAAGTTCAACTAACCTAGAACATGAAACTTAAATAAAATACTGAAAGGGAAATCCTAAAAACTACTGTGGCAAACATCGCACTACTCTTGCTGCTGTTGGTTCTATTCTTGACCTTGACCCTAGCTCTGGTTCTGACCATGTGTTCCTGGGGGTGGCACCAGGATGGCAAGGTGGAAAACCATCACTTGCATATGTGCCTCAAGGGAAGCCACTCTATTGTCCATAAGACAATAAGTCTGGTCCATGTTTTCTAGCTAGCAGTCCATCCTCCTCAACATATTTGTTGTGGTGTCCAAGCATGCCATCACATTATTGAGACCATAAGGTCTCACACCCCTTGTGCCCTGGGAGGTGGAAGCAACTCTGGAACCCGTAGCCTGCGGGTTAGGTGGTGGGACACCACCTGCACCACCGACCCCACCACCTACATCATCAGCACCACCACCTATGTCACCGGTATTGCCACCTTGCTGATTCTCTACTTCCATAGGTTGTTCACCCTCATTAGGTGATACCTTTTGCATATTAATGGTCATCTTCTGTAGAGAATCTTGGTTGAAATCTAGAGTATCATCACCCAAGCATGCCTCACTCTCCAAATCCACCGCAAAGCAGAGGAAGATGTCCATCAGTATCCTACCATAACATAGATTGCCAACCCTGCGATCCCCTCCCTCAGACCAAATCACCATGGTCCATATCAGAAGGTAGGGAAGGCGTATCTATACCCCCATACACATGTAATAAGTCACAAAGGTCTGCAACACCAACACCTCATCATAGTGCCCATAGGTGGGAAATATGTTCAGTTGAACTGCTCGACGGAAAACCTTTGGAGTGGCCAAATAATTAATGGTTCACTCCCAACCATAGGAATTCTTGGTCAACATGTTGTTTAGTTCCTGAAGGGTCTCGGGACTTTGAAAATCATAGGCAGGAGTCCGGGGTGGGCAATAAACCAGTTCGCCGACATTATCAACCATCAGGATGTTGGCTAGTTAACTTATGTCGAAGGAGATTTTGATGAAGTGATCAGCATCTCCTCAGTACCTCTGTTAACGCACTAGAGGTTTGAGTAAAATAACCTCACCAACTTTGGATAGTAGTCCTTGTTGGGTTTGAGAATGCGGTACCACCCAACCACCTCGAAGCATTGGCAGAGGAGGAACTAATGAAAGTCTCTGGTCCTCACGTATTTCCCCAAGTCCACATTACGATACTCAAACTGATCCCCAACGATCCTGTTCAGCCACAAAGTGGAATAGGAGAGGGTTGTATGGTACCGCAGTGGGAAGGGCATGTCTCTCCTGTGCAATGACATGGCGAGTACGTACACGGTGTCCAGACATGCTTACAATATGATTCCTAAGGATCCAAGAGTGAAAACCTAGTTTAGGAGATTGAAACACAGCTCACAGAGAAGATAATCTTAAAAACTAGGTCAAAGAAGGAAGAGAACATACCTTAGATGCATAGACGGCATGCATCAGTTGTGAAATCACAAGAGAAAGGTGGATAATGGGTTCAGGAACCTTCCTTGGTTGTATCTCTCCTTCGTCCACAAGCTTGGTTAGGGTTTTGTGAGAGAAACCCCAATTCTGAGCTTAAATATAACGAGAATGGTCCATCGGAAATATGCCACCAGAAGCACTGGACCTGTTTCCAGTGGGATAAAATTTTCCAATTCCTCTACCAGTCCCACCAGAAATATGATTGATATTTTCAGTGGAATGGGCCTATTTCCAATGGAAATTACCCTTGTTTCTGGTGAACAATTTTTGGTAGCAAATTTTTTGGATTTTATTTTATATTATTTTATTTGCTTCCATATTTAAGGTCTTTCCTCCCTAATGTGCTTACGATCGGATCCTGACAATTGTGGACCCCACTTGTGTATGTTGTAGCCTAACTTGCCTTATGTATGCATGTGGGTCCCATTGCATACACATACATTCCAATTATAGGCAACCTTGTATTTGCATGTGAACTAATCGATTCCTCTACAGGAATCATGTCACATCAGAATACACGCTCCCAATTATAGTCACATGTGTCACCTCCCACATCCCCTATGTGGAATGGAGGTAGACCACGGAATGAGCCATCGACCCTGTCGGTACTCACGGCCCACTATATTACCTCCATCATGAATAATATAATGAGGGAGGTCGAAGAAAGACAGAGTCGGTTCATGGATGGAATTGATGAATGGATCCAAGCGGTAATGAATGCCCATAATACACCGTTCATACCCCTACTCTGTCGATGATACCCGTTTCAGTACCCGTCGGATCAGCTACCATCAAACATCGGGCGAGGCACAAGTGCATGAGCATGGGTAGCAGAATGTGTAAGGGCAAGTACATGATAGGGCACTAGAGCAAGCCCAAGCACATGTAGAGGGTTGGACCGATCTAACTAAGAAGATGGAGAAGTTTCAAAGGCTCAAGTCCCCATGCTTCTCAAAGATGGGCCAAGACCCTTTGTATCCGTCAAGGTGGATTGGTGGAATGGAGAAGGTATTTAGATTGATGGGCAGCATAAATGAACAGAAAATTTTGTATACGGGCTATCAGTTACAAAATGAGGTAGATGATTAGTGGAGTGCCACTGAGCCTATTCTGAGGGCTAGTAACCCAAACCCTACTTGGGCAGAGTTCAAGGGGGTGTTCTTTGAGAATTATTTTTCGAAAAGCTTTCAGGATAGGAGGGAGAGTGAATTCTCTCAATTGGTGCAAGGTTCCAGGTCTGTGATAGAGTGTCAACAACGTTTTGAGGAGTTATTTCATTTTTCTCCTGAGCATCTCCAAGGTGATAGGGCTAAGGCCAAGAAGTTCAAGAGGGGGTTGAGGCTAGGTATTAGGTCAACCATAGTTGGGTTAAAACTTTAGACGTATATCGAGGTGGTTCGAGTGACCAAGTCTATTGAAGACCGGCACAGGGATAACTTCATGGCCCAACAGGGAATGGGAAAGAAACCAATGGGGACTATTGATTTGGGGGGAGGTAGTAAGCCTTCCAGAGTGCCTTATAGCAACCCAACTCCAGTGTAGGTCAGAAGGCCAGAGACTAGCCAGACTTCTCAGTCTTCTCGCTCTAGTGGTGCATCTCAGTCTATGGGGTCAAACCTGAGGTGTTTCAATTGTGACTAGCCGGGTCACTTAGCCAGAACATACCCACACCGGAGGTTCGGTGATGCACCTTACGCCTTACCACCTAGGCCCGAGCAGACCTATGCAGCCACCAAGCCAGCACAGGCCCCACAGGGCTAGAGAGCACAAGGAAGGGAATTTGCCTTGATAGCCGAGGATGCAGGGCTGAGCCCGGTGTGATAGGTACATTATTGATATCATTATTTCCTGCACATGTCTTATCTGATTCAAGAGCCTCGCATTCATTTGTTTCACTGGCATTTGTAAAGAAGATGGGGATTCCACCTAAGGGATTAACTCAGTGTTTGGCAGTGAGTACCCCCACAGGAAGTGTAGTGGGTCTGAATTATGTCTATGAGTCTTGTCTAGTGACCATAAGGGAGCATAAGTTGAATGCTCATTTGATCAAGTCGGATATGACTGACTTCGATGTAATTCTAGGAATGGACTGATTGTCTGCATATAGAGCCAATGTACTATGTGCGGAGAAGACTATCATCTTCAGTCCTCGTGATGATGATGAGTTCGTTTTTCAAGGGGATAAGCCTAAGAAACCTAAGAAGGTCATCATATCAGCACTTCAGATAAAGAAGCTACTGGATAAGGGATGTCAAGGCTACTTAGCATTTGTAATCGATACTGAGGTTGAGGTTAGGCTGTTGACCGAGCTAGTTGTGGTGAGGGAATTTCTTGATGTATTTTTGGATGACTTGATAGCTTTGCACCCAGACCGAGAGACAAAGTTTTCCATAGACCTACTCCCCAGCTCGGCACCAGTATTAAAAGCCCCTTACCGTATGGCCCCCATAGAATTAAAGGAATTACAAGTGTAACTTCAGGATCTTCTGAAGAAAGGATTCATTAGACCTAGTGTGTCCCCATGGGGAGCACCGGTGCTATTCGTCAAGAAGAAGGATGGAAGCATGAGGTTATGCATTGATTATAGAGAGCTTAATAAGCTAACCATCAAGAATTGGTATCCTTTGCAGAGGATAGATGATTTATTTGATCAGTTGCAGGGTGCCAAGTTATTCTCCAAGATTGACCTTAGATCAAGCTACCACCAGCTCAGGATCAAGGGTAGTGACATCAGCAAGACAACCTTCAGGTCAAGGTATGGACATTATGAGTTCTTGGTGATGTCATTTGGGTTAACCAATGTACCAGTTGCATTTATGGATTTGATCAATCAGGTATTCCAGGATGTCTTAGAGAAGTTTTTGATAGTATTCATTGACGACATCTTGGTTTACTCCAAGAGTGCAGAAGAACATGCTACTCACCTAAGATTAGTATTACAACATCTAAGGGAGGAGCAGGTGGCATTTCTTGGTCACATTATTTCAGACAAGGGTATAGAGGTTGACCCAGGTAAGGTGAAGGTAGTTATAGAATGGGAGACTCCCAAGAGTGTAGCAGACATATGTAGCTTTTTGGGATTGGCTGGATACTCTAGGAGGTTTATTGAGAACTTCTCCCGCATTACTACCCCAATAACCCGACTCACACGAAAGGGTGTGAAATTTGACTAGTCTGATGCTTGTGAGAAAAGCTTCAAGGAGCTAAGGCAAAGATTGGTATCAGCTCTAATTTTGACCATTCCAACAAGTACAGGTGGTATGGTTGTGTATAGTGATGCCTCCAAGCTAGGGTTGGGTTGTGTATTGATGCAGTATGGGAAAGTCATTGCTTTTGCATCCCGTCAATTGAGGGATTATGAGAAGAACTACCCCACCAAGATTTAGAATTGGCAGCAATGATATTTGCACTGAAAATTTAGAGACATTACCTGTATGGTGAGAAGAGTGAAATCTACAGTGATCATAAGAGCCTCAAGTACTTCTTCACCCAAAAGGAGCTCAACATGAGACAGAGGCATTCGTTAGAGTTAATGAATGACTATGACTGTACTATTCACTATCACCCAGGAAAGGCCAATGTGGTAGCCGATGCATTTAGTTAGAAGTCCCAATCACTGACTCTTGCATCACTGACCACCAATGAGCATCTAATAGAGGAGGCTAGGAAATTTGATTTGGAGTTATTAGTGGAAGGTGTCCCCTTGTCACTATCGGCATTGGTGATACAAACTAGTCTGGTGGATAGGATCATTTCAGCTCAGGGTATTGATGCAGAGCTATAGAGACTAATAGCAGAGTGTAAGGAAGGGACTCAAAGGGAACCAGATTTCTCTATAATCGAAGGAGGGATCCTCAAATTCAAAGGGAGATTATGTGTATCTACTGATGGTGACTTAAGGGATACAATTTTAAGGGAGGCACACAACTCCCCCTACTCTATTCATCCCGATAGCACTAAAATGTACAAGGACCTCAAGGGCTCTTACTGGTGGAAAGGAATGAAAAATGATGTGGCCACGCATGTGTCTAGATGTCTCACGTGCCAACAAGTTAAAGCTGAAGGGCAAAGGCCCCATGGTTTATTATAATCATTACCTATTTTAGAGTGGAAATGGGAGAATATTACTATGGACTTCGTCATAGGCTTACCCCACACATAGAAGAGTATGGATGCCATTTGGGTAGTTGTGGACCGCTTGACCAAGGCAGCTCACTTCATCTAATCAAGATCACATTCTCTATAGACAAGTTTGTCAAGTTATATGTGGACATCATCATCAGATTGCATGGTGTACCGGTTAGCATTATCTCTGATCGAGATATTAGATTCAGTTCCAAGTTTGGACATGTGTCCAGAAGGCTATAGGCATGTAGTTGAATTTCAACACAGCTTTTCACCCCCAGACTGATGGTCAGTCGAAGAGGACTATCCAGACATTGGAGGACCTACTTCGAGCATATGCCTTAGATATGAGTTATAGTTGGGATGAACACATTTTCCTTATTGAGTTCTCCTACAACAATAGCTATTAGGCCACCATCAGAATGTCCCCATTTGAGACACAATGTGGTAGAAAGTGCCAAACTCCACTCTATTCGGACGAGATTGGTAAGCGACACATTTTGGGTCCAGACTTGATACAGGCTACCAGTGAGAATGTGAGTGTGATCAGAGAGAGGATTAAAGCAACTCAATCTAGGTAAAAGAGTTATGCAGATGTCATAAGGAAGCATTTAGAATTTGGAGTTGGAGACAAGGTGTTCTTGCGGATCTCCCCAGTAAAAGGGGTGATGCGATTCGGTAAGAAAGGGAAGCTAAGTCTGAGGTTTATGGGACCACATGATGTACTAGAGAGGATCGGATTGGTGGCTTATAGGATAGCTCTACCACCAAAGTTAGAGGGTACACATGATGTCTTCCATGTATCTATGTTGAGGAAGTACATTCCCGACCCGACTCATATCTTGACTTATATACCCCATGAGTTGGACGAGGATTTTGCCTATGAGGAGTATCTGAAGAAGATTGCTGATCAGAAGGACCATGTTCTTTGCAACCATACTATTTCCTTCGTCAAGGTGAATGGATGAACCACCCGGAACAGGATGCATCCTGGGAGGGAGAAGATGAAATGATGAAGCAGCATCCTGGGTTGTTTGATTTACCAGGTATGTTCAATTTCGAGGACAAAATTCTTGTAAGGTGGGGGGAATGTTACACCCATGCCCTAATCCGGTCTAATTTAAATTTTTGTGATAGGCCTCGAATCGAAGATCGAGAGTACGACCTAGTTTTGGCTCATGGACGTGCATTGTCGAAGGGGAAGAGATGACCCCGCATGTTCGTGCATTGCATACCTATCTAATTGGAGGAGTTTCATACCTTTCGATTCTAGATGGTAAGTGATTCGACTCCTCACACTTGACTTTTGGCACACATCGAAATTTCCAAAAGACCACAAGCACAGCTGAAGGCAACTTCCCATGCAAGACCAACTGGAGAGCAGCAAGCTATCATGACCACCAGAAATATGCCACTGGAAGCAGCCTGGGCCTGGATCCGGTGCCAATTTCTGGTGGGTAAATAGGCTGCTGTCAAGGTTTCGACGCCCATAGATCCTACACTCACATCGTAAATGGTTCCAGATGATCCCAAATCATCCTCCACACCATCCTCGTGACATGAGTACTTTATGGACCTAAATGGTTAGGTCCTCATGCCCCTAATTCAAATTAACAAAATCAGTCCAAAAGAGGTCCAACCAAACAGACCCTATGGTCCACTTAAGTTATAAGTTGGGAAATGAGGATTGAATCCTCATTTCCCTTGTGCTCAAAGTAGGAGAGGAGAGAAAGAGGAGAGGAAGGAAGAAGAAGAGGAAGAAGAAGAGGAAGCAGAAGAAGGTTGGAGGCCTACCTTGGTGTCAACTGCCGCCTTGTTGCCGGAATCATTGCCGGAGGTAAGTATAACCTCCCATACAACTCTCTCCCATCATTTTGACATAAGTAGGGCTAGGGTTGGATGGGATTTTAGTGTACAAACTCTACTGGGGTCGGGGAATGCGTGTTACACCTCCCCGATGCCGTTGCCAAGCTCAAACCAAGCCCGATGAGCTCTGACAACAAGAAACACCAAATGACCACTTAGGGTTTCGATCGTTCGATTGACGTATCTCCCAGATGGCTAGGTGGAATTGGGATTTTCTTGACTTCAAATGATGCTAGGAACATCCCCTACAAACTTTATGGAAGAAATCTCGATGATCGGGTCCAAGCCGAAAAGCCCCAATTTGATTTGGACCTTTCTATATTACCACCGAAAATATGGCATAGGAAACACTGTAGCTGTTTTCGATGGACAAATGAGCCTTAAGTGCTCTCTGTCAGCTCCACCAAAAATAGGACTAATATTTCTAGTGGAAATGACCTGTTTTCGGTGGGTGTTTCCGGTGACATTACTGTCACTTGGGGACAGTGTCTGTACCCTTTTGGGGTGACCTATGTTGGTCCCTCCCGATGTTCCCGACACATATTGATGTATAATCCCTTTGTGTCTAGGATAGTGTCACACACATGCCCCAAAGCCAAAATTGAATTGATCGATCAATGGTCGTACTTGAACTTGAACACAACCGATCATAAACCATGTGAGGGATGGATTGCTTTATTTTTGGTAGTGTTGATTTTTATAGAATTTATCATATTTGCCGTATGTGTCTTGCATTCATGCATTCATTATGTGTATTAGAGTTAGTTGTGGTCGTGGGTTACACTTTGAGGCCGATGTGCTCACGAGTATTGTGTACCCCAGGACTACATTTGAAAATGGATATGCTTCATGGTTAATGGGAATGCCGGTGTTGCATAGTCCATACTCGATTGTGATATATATGGTAGATAAGGTAAACGGTCGTGGGTTACACCTAGAGGCCGATGTATTCCTGGTATCGTGTACCCCAGGACTATATTTGGAGATGGATTACACTTTGTGGCCGACGTGTTACCGGCATTGTGTAATTCATACTAACTGTATCATTATGAAGGCATATAGCATGTATGTGGTTAGGTATCACTCGCTATGCTACAAACCCTTGCCAACAGGGGTAAGGTGTTGGATAACCTATTATGTTATGTTCGATGTGCCTTTTTGGAATACCACACCCACGGTATGATGTGATTCTTACAAGAGGCGGAAACTATCTGGCTTGGCTGATGTGGCACCGATGCCGTGACTACCAGGAGGGGGTTATCAATGATTTTTTGGGTAACCCATGGATGCATATGGGGACCAACATGCTTCTAATTATGGCTAGGGTTTGTATCATTATGTAGATGATGACGATTCCGAGATGAGGGATACAACCTAATGCACCGTAGTAACTGTAATACCCCGCTTCTTAAATCCGGTCTGATTTCGCGATTGAACCGGTTTAACCATGCAAGAACCGAGCCAGAGGAGATTAGAGCGGGTTCCTTATGGGCTATGATGGCATGGGTGACCTTAAACACCGGCTGGCCCGACAAGTCCGAGACAGTGCCAGAAGAGATGGGAGTTCCCAAGCCGTGTACATGCACCTACCATAAGTCTATGTACGGATAAAGCAGGTATTATATCCGTATTTTAAGGTATATACGTATGCTACATCGTATGCCAGGGGTGGGGCTCGTGCCGAGGCCCGAACCTTGTCAAAATCCCAAGTTTTGGCCCTCAAGTGGGCGGACAAGTGGGTGCACCCACCCACCTGAGTGACCCATCCATGCGCACTATTCACTTAATTAGGAATTATATATATAGCTTTATGTTTTTTTTTCTTTCTTTCCATTTATGTCACCCGTACGTTGGTGAGGATAGTAAAGAGGAGAGAGAAAAGAAAGGGAAGAAGAAGGGAAGAGAAGGAAGAGGAAGAAGGGAAGGATTTCAGCGGCGCCGAAGCTTGATCTTCCCATTCCGGCACCGGGAGAGTGATCTTCAACTCTAGATCTACAGTTAGAGGTAAGCAAAGTTGGGTTTTGTGAACATTCACCATACCCAAGCTTTAAACCCTTGATTTGAGTATGGTTTCTTGATATCTTGTAAATCCCCTTTGAAATGATGAATCTAAGGTTTAATAGATGATTTATGTGTTGGTCTTGAAGGATTTGAAGAGATAT